>NW_027531896.1:1106583-1127804 GCF_008692635.1 Crocuta crocuta | reverse complement strand
GCCCCGAAGGTCCGTAAGCACGTCTAGCGATCTGCCCTGTAGACTAATAGGTTGACTCTGTAGTGCACGAGGCACTTGGGTGATTACCTGCCCTCTCACAGCTGCAACTCTCCTTCTGTGCAGCGTTTCCACAGACCAGTCACAGTCAAGTCTGCAGTCAGGAAATCTAGAAATCTAAGCCGGTGACACTGACGTCAGCCTGGTCTTCAGAATTGCTGGGGAGATAGTCTAGCAAAGAGATTCCTCAACGCTGTGCCTGGAGACTGTTATTCTGTTGGTACAGAGCGGGCCCAGAAATCTATGTTTTAAAACCTGCCCTGGGAAATGGGGCGCCTGGGTGGCTCCGTCAATTAAGCGTCCATCTTTGGCTCAGGTCATGATCTCGTGGCTCGTGGGTTCAAACCCCACATTGGGCTCTGTGCTGTCAGCTCAGAGCTTGGAGCCTGCTTTGGATCCTGGGTCTCCCTCTCTCTCTGCCCCTCCCCCACTCATTCTCTGTCTCGTAATAAAATAAAACCCACCCTGGGAGACCGCCCTGCTCCGTCAGGTGTGAGAGGCCCTGGCTCCAACATGCAGACCGCAGTGCACACCTGTCCTGATAGGCCCTCTCTCTTCAGGGTGGGCAGTATGGGAAGAGGCCCAGGATTTGCAGTCAGAGACAGGCCACTGCCTCCCAACCAGACACTGTGTGGCTGTCACAACGGACGTGACCTCTCTGTGCCTCATTATCAGTCTCAAAAAAAGAGTAGAGTCACATATTCTTCAGAGGAGGATTGGAAAGAAAAGTTAAAGAAGATATTGAGTGGAATGCTCAGCCTGTGGGAGTGTCTCATAATGGTACCAATTATTAGGAGCATCATTACAGATTGATGCCCCCCAGATACCTTGCTGACCCTGTAAATGTAATTTCTTAGGACACTGCCTCTAGCTTGGTGATCCAAACCTTCCTGATGCGGAGTCTCTTCCCAACATAACAGGGGTCATAGGCTCAGAGAGGGCATTTTCACTGTGGTTGGCAAGAACGTTTCAGGACCATAGGCCTGCACACTGCTCCGTCATGAACACCATGATGGGGCACTGATGTGAGGGGGCATGTGTTAGGTACCTCCCAGGACATCTCCCCATCCCCTGTCTCCTCCCGCCCCGTCCCAACACACACACACACATATGCTCTGGCCCTGCTTCCTCAACGCAGTAAGACAGCCCAGGTCAGTCTGCATGCAGGCCTCCCAGATCCCTTCCAAGCCAAACAGAAGGAAACTTTATTGATCAGAGCCTCACCCTGCTTGGTGGTGGTGGTTATTGTGGTTGTAAACATATAACGTTAAGAACAGACACAAAAAACATAAGCACTTAGAAATATCATGAAATCTGGGGCACCTGGGTGGCTCAGTCGGTTAAGCGTCCAACTTTGGCTCAGGTCATGATCTCACAGTTCGTGGGTTCGAGCCCCGCGTCGGGCTCTGTGCTGACAGCTATCTCGGAGCCTGGAGTCTGCTTCGGATTCTGTGTCTCCCTCTCTCTCTGACCCTCCCCTGCTCACATTGTCTCTCTCTCTCTCTCAGAAATAAATAAAAACATTTAAAATTTAAAAAAAAGAAATATCATGAAATCCTAATTAGATTCGCGGTTTGGTGGTAGTGTTTAAAGGGAGCACGTTAATGAAATGTTTGCTTCAGAAAATGGGAAGCAGTTTCCACCAAACAATACTGAATGAAGAGTTTTGTTGCCATGTCTTTCTTAGCTTTGCTTGTGCTTCAAAAAAGTTGGTATTTGCAGTGATTATCTGGGGTCTTAGCAAGGTCTAAGCTGTGTCACATGGAGGTTTTGAGAGGTTTCATGTAGAGCCAAACGGAGAATGCTGAGCTGCTTTTCTGTGGAAAGGTTTCTTTATCTTTTTTTTTTAATTTTTTAAAAATGTTTATTTAATTTTGAGAGAGAGAGACACAGAATGTGAAACAGCTCCAGGCTCTGAGCCATCAGCATAGAGCCTGATGTGTGGCTGGAACCCACGAACCGTGAGATTATGACTTGAACCAAAACCAGATGCTTAACTTACTGAACCACCCAGGTGCCCCCTAGAACTTTTTTTTGTTAATGTTTATTTATTTTTGAACGAGAGAGAGTGCTAGTTGGGGAGGGGCAAAGAGAGAGGGACAGAGGGTCCCAAGCAGGCTCTGTGCTGTACAGCAGTGAGCCAACGTGAGTCTTGAACTCACGAACCACAAGACCATGACCTGAGCTGCAGTCAGACACTCGACCAACTGAGCCACCCAGGCGCCCCTTTTGTGAGAACTTT
This sequence comes from Crocuta crocuta, assembly GCF_008692635.1. Classification (NCBI taxonomy): domain Eukaryota; kingdom Metazoa; phylum Chordata; class Mammalia; order Carnivora; family Hyaenidae; genus Crocuta; species Crocuta crocuta. Next base: position 1,125,505 of record NW_027531896.1, on the reverse strand, counting down.
CAGGGGAAAGAGTCCTACACGCTGCATGTCAGGAAAGTCAGGCAAAGCAGACGGCTCCATGGTCCCCACGCTGTGGGCTTGCGGGTTCTCTGGTGAATCTTCTTGCCACGTCCCCTCTTGCATCTGGAGGCTGGAGGACGGTGTCTCCTGAAGAGGCCTCTGTGTTTACATATCTGCACATCTTCTTTTAAAAATGAGACAGAGAATGGGGCGCCTGGGTGGCTTAGTCGGTTAAGCGTCCGACTTTCGCTTAGGTCATGATCTCGCGGTTCATGGGTTCGAGCCCCGCGTGGGGCTCTGTGCTGACTGCCAGCTCAGAGCCTGGAGCCTATTTCAGAGTCTGTGTCTCCCTCTCTCTCTGACCCTCCCCTGCTCACACTGTCTCTCTCTCTCCTAGAAATAAATAAAAATATTAAAAAAAAAATTAAAAAAAAAAAGAGACAGAGACTTCTGAGCATCTCCGTGTTTGCTGTCTAACCTTAGTTGAGATGAGCTCACTCCTCATCTCCTGTCTCATTGCCCCTTGGTCCTTTTAAACTCAACTCTGAGAAAGATAACAATGTACATAACAGAGTGCACTTTGTGCCCTGCCCTCCGATCCTGTCCCGTGAGGACCACCTCTTCCTACAGCATCACTCCCACCTGTGAATGACCAAGCCCTGCTCCCCATCGCCCAAGAGGCCACTCTTTGTGATGCCCCTGTTGCCCGTGTGGGACATTTCCTTAGCTGAGCTCATGGTCCCCCAGCAGCAGCCCCTAGGACACCCCCTACCAGCTGACCAGTATGGTTCGTGGCACTTACACTGATTCCTCTCGTCTTCCAGTGTGACACCTCGGAGCCACCTTGTTCTTTCTTTATCCCATCTGATATCCTTCAGAGCCCCCCTTCCCCATTACCCCTCATACCATCAAACCATGGAAAGCCAGTACTGGCCGGGGCCTGGGGCCACCTACTTCCTCTTCCTCAGCACACATGTGGACACAGTGGCACAGTGACATCTCAGTGTATGTTAGGATGAGCGGGTGAGGGTCATTGTTTCCTGTGGGATAGCGCAGGCCCTTCTGTCTCCTGTCTCGTTTTTCTCCTTACCCATAGAATCCTAACATATCCTTTGGGTAGTAACCAAACCGATCTTTCTGAAATTAGTCATGGAATGCCCTAAACATCTGGGGTTCCCCATTGCCCATAGGGCAAACATCAGACCCATGGTGGGCAGGGTGGCTGAATGGTTAAGAACATGGTCAGTGGTGCTAGACACTCCTTGAGTTGGGCTGTAGCTTCACCCTTATCCCGGGGCCAAGTATCACCCTGTTAGTTTCCTCATCTGTAAAACGGGGATACTAGTACCTGCGGGGTAGGGTTGTGCTGATTGAGCAAGTTATTATCTATACAGGTACTTCACAGGATGGCCATAGACTAGTGAACAGAAGCAAAAGGTCGGCAATTACTATTTTTAGCAGGTCGTCATGGACAAGAACGGGGCACTGGGGTTGGACAGACTTGAAGCTGCCAATGATAGCGTGACTTCAGTGGGTCCCTCTCCTCTCCAAGCCTCGGTAGCCCTAACTGTGAGTGGGAATGCATTTCCCCTCCACAGAGCTGCTGTTGATCGAGCGACATCGGAGGGTCTCGGCCCGTTAGCCCTATACACAGCCGGCACTTGCTGAGGTGTCATCCACGTCAGCAGCCCTGAAGCTGCAGCCACCGAGCATCAGGGGCTCTCATTGCCCAAGGCGCACCTGCCGCTGTCACTGCACCACCTCATTCTTTCCACACCTGACCACCCCAATCCCCACCTCCCAGGGCCCAGAATGACAGCAGGCAAAGAGCCAGCCCTGACTCATACCTGCCGCTCATGTCCTCCAAGGACCCCGGCTCACACCCACCTTCTCCCTCTCAGAAACCCTACTTTACTTCCTGATCAGTCAGCCCCTTTGCTTCTACCTGACGCAGCCAACGCCCTGAGCAGGAGAGAGATGGGAGAGATGGAGGTTGGCTGGCTGCCAGAGCTGGGATCAGACCGTGGCTCAGTGCAGTAGAGACACGTGCTGCTCAGGTACTCCCCCCTTAGGAGCATCGTTTCCCTGAGCAGACTGGAAACACTGTGCTCCGCCAGCCTCAGAGCCAGGGACAGAGCAGGTGCTTGACCCATATGGGTGAATTCAGACATTGATAAATTTAATAAATGTGCATGATTGCATCTTTGTAAACTCCTTTTTAAAATAGTGGTAAAATTCGCATAACATAACCACTTGTGAGTGTGCAGTTCAGTAGCGTTCAGGGCATTCACGTTGTTGTATCCATCTCTAAGACTCTTCTCATCTGATGAAATTCAAAATCTATACCCATGAAACAACTCCCCCTTCTCCCCTGCCTCAGCCCCTGGCAACCCGATAGGAGTTATCTCTTTTATAAAATCTCAGCCAAGAAACAAAAATGACCATTGACAAAGGCAGCTACCACACCTATTTTTTTCTTTCCATCCACAAAATTGAAATTACTAAACATCACAGCCCCCTGTTACTCTCAAGGCAAAGGTTCTCTCCCTCCTCTCCTTGTCCCGTAATATGGCATCACTCTTTCAGGGGAGCAGCTTAGGCCATATACATGCTCATGTGTCTGTAAAAGCCATAGTCATATTTTTAGGTATTTCACAAAGTACTGAAAGTAAAAACAAATAATAAGTTTCAAAGTGATATTGTTACTTTGCTACATGAAAAAATGATAGATTATTAAAATGTTTTCTCCTAAGACCTGGAATAACTGAAAATAAATTAAATAACACAGCATCTAGGTGAAGTAATGGAAAGGAGAGTGTGTGTCCAGTAACAGAATTCCTGAAAGCGCATCTCAGAGTGTCAACAATCAAGGCTTTGTCAGGGGGAAAAGGAAGTTGTACAAATTGATTTATACCATAAAAACCTCAAAAGTGGAAACAAAAACTGTTTGCCTAGTCTAAGTGACCAGCTGTTGAAGGTAAAACAGGGAGAGTATAAAGCACTCCTAAGCCTCAGGACCCAAGTGAGGACCAAGATTATCAGAGGAATGTGCCCCTGCTGTGACCTTACTGTCCTATTTTCATAGCCAGCCCCTGATGGAGGCTGAAAAAGGAAACAAATGAAAGATGATGTTCAACGCCTACATAAATGAGATCTGCGCCTGTCTGGGAAGTACCACAGGCCAGTAGGATTAGGCAAAGGATCTACATTACGTGTTCAATGTAAATATGGGATTTGCATTTAAAAATTTTTTAATGTTTATTTTATTTTATTTTTTATTTTTAATGTTTATTTTTGAGAGAGAGAGAGAGAGAGAGACTGACCATGAGTGGGGGAGGGGCAGAGAGAGAGGGAGACACAGAATCCAAAGCAGGCTCCAGGCTCCGAGCTGTCAGCACAGAGTCCAATGCAGGGCCAAACTCATGAGCCAAGAGATCATGACCTGAGCTGAAGTTGGCCACTTAACAGACTGAGCCACCCAGGTGCCCCAATGTTTATTTATTTAGAGAGAGAGAGGGAGACACAGAATCTGAAGCAGGCTCCAGGCTCTGAGCTGTCAGCATAGAGCCTGGCACGGGGCTTGAACTCATGAACCGTGAAATCATGACCTGTGCCGAAGTCAGTCGCTTAACCGACTAAGCCACCCAGGTGCCCTGGAAATTACATATTTATGTTCACAAGATCGCATCAACTACATGTGTCAGATGATTTAAATTTGGGTTGTTTTGTTACCTAGAGACGAGAATATGAATTTCTCAAAACAGGAAAGAATCAAAATGAAATGATGGTATAACTCCCTCTTCACCTCCGGCCAGGGGTTCCTCATTCAGTCATCTCTGTGTTTTGTTGCGCTCATGTAAATGCCCCTCCACTGTAATTCTTAGTTATATGAGACCCTGGAAATGAAGAAACCACAGAGATTCGACTGTATAGAACACAGCAGAGGGCTCATGAGCACGTGGGAGTAGGAACTGCCCAGCTGGAGGCCGGTCCCTGTACCGCCCCTGCTGCCTGCAGCCGTGGCATCTGTAACACCCCTGAGTCCACTCTCGTTTTTCTTGCAAAGCAACAATGACACAGCTGTTGAGAAGATTAAGTGTAGCGATACACACATAATACCCAGCCCGGTGAGGCACACATCCTTCTCCACCTTCCCCTCTCCCACCCCCTGGCCTCTTTATCCCTTGCTCCAGAGCTCTTCTAACTCAGGCCTCCTGGTTACAAACCCGATTTGATGGTATGGAACTGGGGTCAGCACGCTCTTTCTGTAAAGTGCCAAATAACAGATACTTTCAGTTTTGCAGGCCGTATGGTTTCTGTAGCAACTACTCAACTCTGCCTCTGCGGCAGAGTTGTAAATATGTAAATGAATAAAGGTAGCTGTGTTCCCATACAACCTTATCTACAAAGCAGACAGTGGGCTGGACTTGGTCCATGGAACCATGTAGTTTGGCAACCTCTAGAATGAAGGAAAGACCTGAAATGCTTCTACTTTGCAACGTTCGATATAATTGCCACGTATGTTCTGTATTCCTGGAGCCAGAGAATCAATTATTACATACCCATGGCACATTTATAAATGTGGGGCAAATACTATGCGGCAGGGAAAAACCTCAGTGATTTCCCAAAAGTAGAATTAGTGTGGATTAAAATGTGACAAAACCAAAGAATAGGCGAAAACATGGTGTGGCTCGCACTAAGGCCTCTCTCTGGGTGCCGGGCCAGGAAACAACTCACTCTTCTGTACTTGTAGGTATGAAATAATGCATTCTTGCTGGAGAGCTGAGCCCTTGGACCGACCTACCTTTTCTGTGCTGAGGCTGCAGCTAGAGAAACTCTTGGAAAGTTTGCCTGAAGTTCAGGACAAAGCTGATGTCATTTACATCAACACACAGTTTCCCGCGAGCTGTGAGGACCCTGGAGAGGGCCCTGCACTTGCTCAGCTAGACATGAACATTGATCTTGACTCTATCATTGGTTCTTGTACTCCCAGTGCTGCTGTCAGTGTGGTCACAGCTGAAGTTCATGAGAGCAAACCTCAGGAAGAAAGGTACATCCTAAACGGGGGCAGTGAGGAGTGGGGAGATCTAGCTTCTGCCGCCCCGACGTCAGGGACGGCGGGAAAGGACTGTGTTGTACCGGAGGACAAACTTGTAAAAAATGGAGTCTCCTGGTCCCATTCCAGCACCTTGCCCTCGGGGAGCCCATCACCAGACGGACTTTTATTTGCCGACGACTCCTCAGAAGACTCAGAAGTCCTCATATGAGGCGACCTGAGAGACATTCCCAACTCAAGGAAATTCTTCTGCTTTAGGAGAATCTCTGAACGTTCCATGTTTTTAGGATTTGTCTTCCTTACCAACCCAGTGCCGTGGCCCAAAAGCACCAGGTGAATGTTGTCAAGTAAGTCATCATTAAAAATACATGATATATATTTATTTAAAGAAGAAATACATTTATATGTATATGATGGAAAGAGACAAAGATCTATTTTAATAAAAGATGACTTATTTCATGTTGCTTACCTTGCAGATCTAAGATTTAAGCTTTAACAGCCTCATCTCTACCGCTGTTCCTTGATGTGAACATTTGCACAGAGTCAGTGTTGTTTTTTTAAAGTCCTTTGCCACGACTATTAAGTGTAAAAATATTTGTAAAATGGAATGCTGTATTTGGCTTCACTTTTGGTCTTATGAAAAATCTGATATTCGTACGTGAATCATCTATTTGATACTGATTTATTTAATATTTAAAGTTTTATAACTGATTAATTCTTTGATGTGATTTCCTAATAAAATCTGAATGAGGAAGGATGTGTCGTACTTATTTGGAAAGACAGTGGTGACCGACCAGCGGCCTCCATGCCTCTGCAAAGAAATTCCCTTAATGGCTGGCCCTTGATGCAATTGCGTTGACCGATTGTGGCATTGTTCTGGAAAGATATGGACAAACCACTCCAGTGTCCAAAGGTGAAGAACAAAATATATTAAAGGATTGACAAGTACAATCTGAGTGGAAAGATTGAAACTAACTTGTAGAAGAGAATCTGACAGGTAACACGCTTTTCCGTTTGGGAGTCACAACTTATAGGAGGTGGACCCGGGCAGTGGGCAAGGAACAGGCTCAGAGTTCAGTATCTCTGAGCTCACAGCCTGGCTGTTCTCTGTCATGACAGCGGTTGTTGGTTGAACACTTGCTATGTTTCGAGCACTTTATGTGAACTGCCCCATTTAATCTGGATAGCGCTGCCATAGGTAGCAATGCCATTATCATGTATGGACCAGGAAACCTAGGCTGGAAGCGTCAAGCACCATGTGATGGCTCACAACTAGAGAGGGTGGAGCCAGAATTTCAGAACCAAGTACTCTGATGCCGGCGGACTCTGCATGTGGTTGGGGGGTTTGCTTCAGAGCCTCTTGACCTTTTCATTTTAGCGAAGAAACACACAGGTAGCACTTTGTGGCCACACACAGGACTCATTTAATCCTGATAACAACCCCGGCTGGCAGGTACTTCTATTATCTCCATTTCACAGATGGGCAGGCTGAGGCAAGGAGAACCTAACTCCCTCCGCTAGGGAAGGCAGAAGACTGATGCCGTGGGAGCACGGGTCCCTCAGGCCTGTTGCTCCCCAGTTGTGAGCGGCCTCACCCAAGCCCCAGCAGTTAAGGCTCAGCGCGTGCACTGGGTCCAGCCTGGGTCCTTGTCCCCGCTGCCAAACCAGGAGCCACAGTCGCCAACGGGAGCCAGCTTCACTGTTCCTGTGAAATGCTCTATACAAAAAAGTTCTGAGGGTTTGAAAAGGATCTGCATTGTTATAGAAAATGCCAGCATTATATTTTGTCAGTGAAAGAGGAAAAAAAAAAAGAGGCTGTGAGAGCCTATAGAGATAATTTCTATTGTTAGAAATGTGGAATGGTTGTTTAAAATACCAATAAAATTTTTATGACCTACTTGTGCAAAGAAAGTTTCTTGTTGATGATGACTATCAAGAATGTGAAGGGCGCCTGGGTGGCTAAGTTGGTTAAGCATCCAACTTTGGCTCAGGTCATGATCTCACGGTGTGTGGGTTCGAGCCCCACGTCGGGCTCTGTGCTGACAGCTAGCTCAGAGCATGGAGCCTACTTCGGATTCTGTGTCTCCCTCTCTCTCTGACCCTCCCCTGCTCACGTTATCTCTATCTCTCTCAAAAATAAATAAAACATTAAAAAATTAAAAAAAAGAAAGAATGTGAATAGTTCATCATTAAGTTCTTGATCAGGAACTGACTGGCTAGTTCGATAAACAGTAAAACCCCAATGCAGAAAGGTTATGTCCACATCCATAAGATAATGAAGCAAATTGAAAAACTGTTACTTGGAAGTTTCATATAAATTGAATATGAAATAACTAAATTAATATACTTAGTGTTTCATATCTCTATCTTTAATTGTATAGTGTAAACAAATATATAATAAATAGCTCATCAAATTGCACAGCCCTCTCCCCCCAAATCCTGTCCACTTTGCTCCGTATATGCCATGTGGCTTGAGAAGGGCTGAGAAGCCTGGATCGGTTCTGCTACAGAAGAGCACAGAGATGTGGGCAAGCTGTGGCTTCTGGTTTTTCTTCAGACATCAACAAACACAGCAGAGAAACTCACTTCATCCAACCCACAGTGGTGCACCAGGTCCTTGATTAAATGGCATGTGATGGACAACACCTTCCCCTCCCAGCTTCCTTTACCCAAGAGGGGAAGGAAACTAACCACCATCATTCAGACATTTCAGTCTCCTCGCTGAGAACTTTGGAACCACCGTGGTTCTTATGAGCCACATCGGAATGTTTGAAAGTTCTCAAAGAACTAACTTTCAGAGGACCCAATCATTAGGAAACTCTTGTACTGCCTCCTGAGCATGAACTAAAAATAGCCTTTTAAATTCTCTTTTGTATAAACTGAAATTACTTTTGTAAAGTGGCCCATCAAGGATGGGCAAAAGGAGGGGAGAGAAAACAGAGAGAAACAAATCGGGTCATTGTCTTCAGCCAGCTGGGACAGGGCTGGGGAGGTCAAGAGGGCAAGACAAATAAACAAATACCAGAAATACTGGTGACCTACAGGTTGGGACAAACTCTGCCTTGTGAGGGTTTTTTCTTGCCTTCCTCCCTCCACCCCTCCTTCCTCTGCCTTCCCTTCCTTTCTATCCTTTCCTTTCCTGGCTTTTCTTTTTCTTTCTTTCTTTCTTTCTTTCTTTCTTTCTTTCTTTCTTTCTTTCTTTCTTTCCTTCCTTTCTTTCTTTCTTTCTTTCTTTCTTTCCTTTCTTTCCTTTCTTTCTTTCTTTCTTTCTTTCTTTCTTTCTTTCTTTCTTTCTTTCTTTCTTTCTTTCTTTCGAGAAGTGAAGATCAGAACCTCATGAGCTGAGGAGTACCTGGGTGGATCAGTTGGTTAAGCGTCCGACTTCAGCCCAGGTCATGGGTTCAAGCCTGGGTTGGGCTCTGCTGACAGCTCAGAGCCTAGAGCCTGCTTCAGATTCTGTCTCCCTCTCTCTCTGCCCCTGCCCCGCTTGTACTTACTTTCTTTCTCTCTTTCTCTCTCTCTCAAAAATTAAAAGAAAAAAAAAGAACCTCATGAGCTGGGCCACACAGCCAGTGACTAAGGCTGGAAGGGACCTAGTGGTATGAGCACTCCTTGAGTGGTCTGGGCAGGTCACTCGGCTCTCCTGGATAGCAAGCAGCACCTTCTCTGCAACCCCTAGGTGATGATGTAGGAAGGGGAGAAAGCAAGGTCTTTGAAATAACTCTATGCTTATTAGAGGCTTTCCCCAATTAGAAGTGTCTCCTAATTTCATTTTTTATGCAGTACAAACTCACCATTTGTCATATTAGAAATCTTTTCTCTAATGATGTTATCAACTCCTCCCAAAAATCACACAAACTAACTGAAAAATAAAATAATTTCATCACTGCCAGGGATGCCCACAGTTGGGGAAGTTGGTAGAGTGAAGGGAACTGGCCATCATCCCTCACCTCGAGTGGCTCTTGGGCTCAAACGCAACTCCCTACGTCCTGATGCCAGGAGGTTCCTCTTCTGTCCATCTCATCCTGGAATTTGGTTACTTGTGAGCCTCAGAGCCCACCCCTCCCTATATATGAGTGATGGCAAGCAGTAGTGGCCTTATGGACTAGATTTGGGGAGCTGAGGTGGGTCCAAGTGCCCTCCAGGGATGGAGAGACTCCTCTCAGCCTCCATGACCCTAGACCAAGCAGAAGTTCCTGCTCAGGAAATAAGCCAAACCACAGTCTCTTATCTTGCAAATCAGAATAACTGTGGCCAGACTAATCCTGATTCATGAAAGTTAAGACCTTTGTGACTTCTGGTCAATGGCAAAAACAAGTAGGAACTTCTGCTGAGTCAATGGGAAAATAATTGGCCCCAAAATAAACCAGCTATGACAGCAACTTAACTTCTCTAAAGACATTTAGTTACCTTGGATGACAAGCAGGAAAAATGGGAAGTTTCATTTTCGTTAACAAACATTTCAGCAATGCCCAGTGTTTCTATATGTAGATTTTATCTTTTCTCTTTTAAAGCTCCCAGAACAGAAGTAAAACTTCCCATCATCTATTTCACTTAAGCATGTCTAAATTGCTAAACTTAATTGTATTTAAATGTAATGATTATTTCTAGAAGCTGTAACCCAAAGACCACTACTTCAGAATATTTTCATGTACAATATCTTCCTTTGAAACGGGATTCCATGTATAGATATTTCAAAGACCAACTTGAGAGTTCTATATATATTAACGCTTCCTACCTCAATGATATAAGAAGCTCAAATTAATTAGTGAATTTATTGAAACCGCACAGTTATAAATTCTACCCAAGACAGTGTTTTCAAACAAACATCCTGTGAGGACACATGTAATAAATTCATCCATTTACTAATACTCACTGAGAAGAAGGCCCTTTTCTGGACATTGGGATTTGCAAAGAACAGCCTTGCTGTCTTGATAACAGTTCAGCGGAGGGAACACATGGCTTCAAATGAATACTTTCTTTTAAAGAATATTCCTCAGAATGCTCTGACTTGCACATTTTGTTGAAGCCAACCCTGCAGATGTTGTTTAGGCTCTAAACAAACCTCAGAACTAGAAAGCAAGTGCTTTCCCTGGAAGCAGGCTCTAAGGCCTTGCCCCATAAAACTTAACATTAAAGGGACATGCATTGGAGTTTGAAAAACAAAATTCCATTATACCACCAATGGTCTGAGCAGTTCAAAGGAACATAGGGGGCTTCTTTAATACCATGAGTCCTGATGGCCTCTTTTAACATTGTTTCTCCAAAGATAGAAAATAATTTCTTGTTACATAAATTTGCAGTTCTCTAAATCTTTTTCTTTCTATGCTTCAGATTAGAGTATCTCTAATGATCTATCTTCAAATTTGCTGATTCTTTCTTTCCCAGGCTCACATCTGCTGTTGAGTCCTTCTAGAATGTTTTTCATCTCAATAACGGGAGTCTTTATTTTATTTTTAAAAATTTTAAATGTTTGTTTGTTTGTTATTTATTTTTAGAGAGAGAGACAGAGTGTGAGCAGGGGAGGGGCAGAAAGAGAGAGGGAGACACAGAATCTGAAACAGGCTGCTGACTCCTGCTGTCAGCACAGTACCCATTGTGAGGCTTGAACTCACTAACCATTGAGATCATGATGTGAGCTGAAATTGGAGGCTTAAGTGACCGAGCCACTTAGGTGCCCCTTATTTTATTTAAGTAAACTCTACCCCCAATGTGGGGCTCGAACTCACGATGACTCTGAGATCAAAGGTCACATGCTCTGTAGACCGGGCCAGTGAGGCACCCCTCCGTAATTCTACTTTTAATTCCAGAAGTGCCATTTGGCTCTTTTAATAACTTGTATTTCGTTGTTCATATTCTCTATTTTATTTTGAGTTAAACATTTTAAAATATAGTTTTCTTTAATTCTTTGAACATATATCTAAATAGATGCTTTTTAAAATAATAAAGTATCTGCTAAATTTTTTTATCTGGGTCTCTTCAGGGACAATTTCTATTGACTACTTTTTTTCCCTATGTATGAGCTAACTTTCTTGTTCATTTGCATGTTTCACATATTTTTTCTGAAGCTGGCTATTTCAGATCATATATTATAGCAACTATAGATTCTAATTTGTCCCTCCTTCCAGAAGTGATTGTTGTCACTGTTTGTTTTCTTTCCTTTTTTTTTAATGTTTTATTTATTTAAGTAATCTCTGCACCCAATGGAGGCCTCAAACCCACAATCCCAAGATGAAGAGTAACATGCTTCTCCAACTGAGCCAGCCAGATGCCCCTTTTTGTTTTCTTTTTTTTTTTTTAATGTTTTTATTTATTTCTGAGAGAGAGATACACACAGCGTGAGCAGGGGAGGTTAAGAGAGAGATACAGAATCTGAAGCAGGCTCCAGGCTCTGAGCTGGCTGTCAGCACAGAGCCCGATGCGGAGCTCGAACCCACAATCCATGAGATCATGACCTGAGCCGAAGTAGGGCGCTTAACCGACTGAGCCACCCAGGTGCCCCACCCCCCGCCGTTTGTTTTCTTATTTGTTGTTTTTGTTCTTGTGTTTTAGTGTCTTGCCTGAATTAATCCTGCAGACTGTGTTTCTCCTGCTGTGTTTGACCACTGATGTCTCTGCTTATTTACTTTTTAAAAATTATTCTTGTTTTCATTTTTAAGCCTGGCTTTTAAGAGGTCACCTCTGAGTCAACATGGCTTAGTAATAAGCAAGCCTTTGGTCAGTGTTGTATTTGAACATCTTGAGCCAATAAATCCTCCACCTTTTGTGTATTGATTTGTGTGCAGCCTGGAGAACACATTCCAAGTTCAAGAAATTTACAAGTCTGCCCTGCATTCACAATGTTTCTTGTTTAGCCAGTGATAAGTAGTTCACTAAATGTGAATGGATTAAATATTCTGATTGAAAAGACAAAGATCATTATGCTGGATAAAAGGGGACTTATATCTAGAAATAGAAATAATTCTTACAACTCAACAATAAAAAGAGAACCTAATTTTTTTTTTCTAGGAGAGAGAGAGACAGCATGAGCAGGGGAGGGTCAGAGAGAGAGTCACAGACTCTGAAACAGGCTCCAGGCTCTGAGCTGGCAGTCAGCACAGAGCCCGCTGCGGGGCTGGAACCCAAGAACCGCGAGATCATGACCTAAGTGAAAGTCGGACGCTTAACCGACTAAGCCACCCAGGCGCCCTGACAACCTAATTTTTAAAAAGGAAAGAAAACAATATTTAATGGGGCAAAAGATTTGAATATATATTGTTCCTAAGAAGATATATAATGGCCAATTAACACATGAAAAGATATTCAACATCATTAGTCATGGAAATGCAAATCAAAACAACAGTGAGGGGTGCCTGGCTAGCCCTCTTGGTGGAGCATGGTACTCTTGATCTCAGGGCTGTGAGTTCAGGCCCCACACAATCTCTTGGGTATAGGGATTACTTACAAATAAAATCCTTAAAAACAACGACAGTGAGATACCATCTCACAGCCGTTAGAATGGCTATAATCTAAAAGACAGATAAGGACTGTAAGGATGTGGAGAAATTGGAACTCTCAAACACTACTGATGAGATTACAGAACAGTACAGCTGCTTTCAAAAATAGTTTGGCGGGGCGCCTGGGTGGCTCAGTCGGAGCGTCCGACTTCGGCTCAGGTCATGATCTCACAGATCGTGGGTTTGAGCCCCACATCGGGCTCTGTGCTGACAGCTCAGAGCCTGGAGCTTGCTTCAGATTCTGTCTCCCTCTCTCTCTGACCCTCCCCTGCTCATGCTGTCTCTCTCTCTCAAAAATAAATAAAACATTAAAAAGATTTTTAAAAAACAAACAAAAAAACAACAAAAAACAAAAAAAAAAAATAGTTGGGCAATTCCTCAAAGAGTTAAAACATAGATTTACCATATTACCCACAAATTGCATTCCTAGGTCTACCAAGAGAATTGAAAACATGTTCACACAAAAACTTATACATAAATATTCAGAGTAGTGCTATTTATGATAGCCAAAAGATGGAAACAACCTAAATGTTCATCAGTGTATGATGAATAGATACACAAAATGTGGGATATCTATACCATGGAATATTATTCAGCCATAGTGTACTCATACATGATGCAGTGTGGATTAATTCTGAAAATATGCTGAGTGAAAGAAGCTAATTACAAAGAACCACATGTTGTGTGATTCCATTTATGTAAAATATCCAGAATAGACAAATCCATAAAGACAGAAAGTAGATTAACGTTTGCCGGGGGTGGGGGGTGGGGACTGCTACTGGATTCAGGGTTTCATTTTGGGTGACTGTAATTATGGATCTTTTTGGATTTCTAACTAGTTTTTTCTTAAACCCTGTTATTAGATGAATAAACATGTAGGATTGTTGTGTCTTTCCAATTAAGTGACCCCTTTATCATTATGAAATTACCTTCATTATATCCCTCATAATATGCTTTGCTGTGAAATCTACTTTGCCTGATGTTAAAATAGTCATTCCAGTTTTTCTGGAATATCATATAATTTTTCATTCTTTTCAATTTTAACCTTTTTGTGTTTTTATATTTAAAGTACCTTCCTTGTAGCCAGCATATAGTTGGATTTTTTTTCCCAACCAATCTGACATCACTGCCTTTAATTAAGATAGTAGACCATTAACATCTAATATGATTATTGATATGATAGAGTTTCAATCAGCCATCTTGCAACTTGTTTTGTATTTGTCCACTTGTTCTTTATTCCCTTTTTCTACTCTTTCTGCCTTCTTTTGGAATAATCAAAAATTTTTATGATTCCATTTTACCTCCCATCATGATTTATTAGCTCTGTTTTTATTCCTCTAGTAATTAAGATTTATACTTATATGCTTAACTTATCACAGTCTCTGTTCAAGTGATATATCACTTTAAATATAGTATAGGGGCACCTGGGTGGCTCAGGAAGTTAAGTGACTGACTTTGGCTCAGGTCATGATCTCACAGTTTGTGATTTTGAGACTCACATAGGGCTCTGTCCTGACAGTTCAGAGCCTGGAGCCTGCTTCAAATTCTCTCTCTCTCTCTCTCTCTCTCTCTCTCTCTCTCCCCCCACCCCTCCCCTGCTCATGCTCTGTCTATCTGTCTCAAAAATAAATAAACATTAAAAAAATTTTAATATAGTATAAAAACCATACAATAATATATTTCCGTTTCTCCCCTCCTGGGCTTTACGCTATTGCTGCATGGATTTTATTTCACACATGTGATAAACCCAAAATGACGTTATTATGTTTGTTTAAATAGCAAAATAACTATTAAAGATATTCCAATAATAAGAAAAGATCTTACATATTTACATGTTGTTACTATTTCCACTGCTCTCTATCCCTTTGTGTGAATCCAGTCTTCTATCTGGAATCATCTTCTTGACATTTTTTCTCAGGCTGATCTTCTCATGGTGTATTCCTTCAGCTTTTATAAATCTGAAAATGACCATTTCTCTTGGTTTTGAAAGATTTTTCTGCTAAGTATTAGCTTATAGATTGAAAGATTTTTTTCTCTCAATACTTTTAAGAATGTTTCTCCATTGTCTTCTTGTTTTTATTGTTTCTGACAAGAAATTTATGTCATTCTTATCACTTTATTTTTTTGTATTTAACATGTCCTTTCTCTCTCCTTTTAATATATTTTTTTTTATCACTGATATTATGCAATTTGCTTATGATATGCTTTGGCGTCATCTTTGGATTTCTTTCATTTGGCCTTAATTGATCTTCTTGGATCTATGAGTTTATAGTTTTTATCAAGTTTGAGAAAATTTCAGCCATTATTTATTCAAAATTTTTTCTGACCCTCCCTTCTTTTGGGATTCCAATCGCACATATTTTGGGCCACTTGACTACTCACTGATGTTTAGCTTTTTTTCATTCTTTTTCTTTTATGAGATTTTGATTGTTTTTATTCCTAAGTCTTGAAGCTCCTTCTGCAATAGACAATCTGCCATTAATCCCATCCACACAATGTATTTTTATTTCACTCACTGTATTTTTGCATTGCTAGAAACTTAATGTTTTTTTTTTCTATTTTCCATTTCTTTACTTAACTTTTGCACATACGGAATTAAGTTACAATGACTTTTAATATCCTTTTCTGCTCATTCCGACATATGTGTCAGTTCTAGGTCAGTTTCAATTGATTTTTTTTTCCTTCTTCTGTATTATATTTTCCTAATTCTTCTCATACCTGGTAATCTTTAGTTGGATGACAGACATTGTAATTTGACCTTCTAGGGTGCTGGAGATTTTTATATACCTATAAATATCATTGAGCTTTGTTCTAGGACACAATTACTTGGAAACCACTTAATCTTTTGACTCTTGCTTCTAAGATTTGTTAATTGGACTCAAAAACTGTGTTTAATCTACGACTGATTATTCCCCACAATGGGGCAAAAAACTTTTGAGTACTCTAGGCAATTGCCCTATAAATTATGAAATTTCCTAAGTTAGCTGATCAGGACAGACATTTTTCCCAGCCCTTTCTGGTACTGTTTCTTCTTATCCTTTTTGGTAAATCTTTTCTTGGCCTCAGGTAGTTTCTTCAGTTGTAGAGGCTGATGAGTTCTCTGCTGAAGATTTGAGGAGCACCTTCTCTAGATCTCAAGATTCTTTCATTGTACAGCTCTCTCCTCTCCGTATTCAGTCCTACCAACTAGCTGCCTTACTCACATTGGACTCCTAGCTGAGTCTTCTAAACTCTGAGAGTCTGCCAGGCTCTGCATGAGTTTTTCTTCCCTGTATTGTGGGCTGGAAACTTTCTCAAGCTAGTAAGCTGAACCAATCATAGGGCCCGCCTTTCTTTTCTTCCTTAGGGAGAACTGTCCATTGTCTGATGTCCAGAGTCTTGAAAACTGTTGTTTCACATATTTGATCTGTTTGCTGTTGTTGTTTCAGGTGGGAATGTAAAGTTGGTCTCTACTGCTCAATCTAGCAGAGGTCTCTAATGTACTTTTTACAAAACTTTATTATGGAAAAGTTCAAACTTACACCAAAATAGGCAGGATGGCCCTATTAAATAGCCAGGTTTTAGAAAATGATCACCTCATGGCCAATCTTATTTTATCTGTATCCCCACTCATTTCTCTGCCTCTTGTATTATTTTAAAACAAATCCCAGACATCATGTAAGCTTATGTTAGTATTTCAGGATGAGTTTCAGCAGTTAGTGCCCTGCCCAGATTCCTCCTGTCTTTTCACTTTGGTGTGCCTGAGCTGACTCTAGCATCTCTTTGCTTAAAGGCTTTCCTCAAAAGTGGGGAAAACTACTGTGCCCTGCTCATAGCAGCCTGGGTCTGCAGTGTCTTTCGTGTCCTCCCAGGGACAGACCCTAACCAAAGACTAATGGGTGTGAATATATAAATATCTCAGCTCCTTCATCCCTTGTGTGAGGTGATTCTGAGGCATGTACTTCTCATCTTTCTCCTAAGTTTCTCATTGGGACTGTGTTCCCTTTGCCCACGGGAGTAGCTGATGTGATAATGCCCCCTTTATTAACTATATCCCCTCTCTGTCACATTTGCTCACTCCCTGTAATAGTTTTCCAGGGCTGCCATAACAAAATACCACAGACTGGGCAACTTAACATAATGTATTTTCTCATGATTCTAGAAGCTAGAAGTCCTACATCAAGGTGTCAGAGTTCAAGGTGTCAGCAGGGTTAGTTTCTCCTGAGTCTCTCTTCTGGGCTTATGGATGGGTGTCTTTTCCCTCTGTCTTCACATGGTCTCATGGGGTGTGTGTGTGTGTGTGTGTGTGTGTGTGTGTCCTAATCTCCTCTTCTTATAAGGATACCAGTCAGACTAGAGTAGGGCCCACCTATACAACCTCAATCTTACCTTAATTACCTCTTTAAAGGCCCTATCTCCAAAGACAGTTACATTCTGAGGCATTGGGGTTAAGATATTAGCATATGAAATTTGGGTGAAAAATTAAGCCCATAACACACCCCTGCCGGTGTTTCCCGCACCTCTCAAATAAACTACATCTACTTAAATTTTTATCTAAGGGTCTGCTTCTGGGCAAACTCAAATGAAGGAAATCTCTAAAAGGTAAGGACTCTTGAAAAAAATAATCAACTTACCCCTAAATACCCTTGATATTCACAGTTCAAGGCTTTACCCATTCTGCCTTGTATTATTGGCTTTTTACATGTGCACATGTTTTTACATTTTTACAGCCTCACAGTAATGACAGGGACTATGCTGTACTGATCTCCCTGTCCAGGTAGTGCCTTGGGTGTAGGAGATACCTATGCTGCTTGATTTGCTCAAGTCAATGACAGTAGTTCTAATCTGCCTTGGAAACTAGGTTTTAATAGAATAGTCACAAAATCTTTTTTTAAATGTTTATATATATATATATTTTTGTGTGTCTGTGTGAAAGAGAGACAGCATGAGCAAGGGAGGGTCAGAGAGAGAGGGAGACAAAGAATCCGAAGCAGGCTCCAGGCTCTGAGCTAGCTGTCAGCACAGAGCCCAACGCGGGGCTCATACCCACGAACCGTGAGATCATGACCTGACCGGAAGTCGGACGTTTAATCATCTGAGCCACCCAGGCGCCCCAGAATAGTCATAAAATCTAAATGACAAATAAAAGTACTTGTTCTTTAATAATGTAAAATCTTTGCTAAATCGATTGCCAGCAATCTGTACAAATGTGCAATACCTAGCACGAAGGTACGCAATATTTGTTGACTGAATTAAGGTTATAATGATTTAAATTAGAGGTATCTATAGCATCATCAATTGAAGTTGGAAGCGAAAAACTCTGGATCAAGATTTTTATGTAAAATATCTTCAAAATTCTAGCGCCACCTACTGGTGAGGATTGGCTAGTGTTCTACGAACCTATTAGCGCACTTGAATTTAAAAAAAATTTTAGAGTTTTTATTTATGTTTGAGACACAGAGAGACACAGCATGAGCGGGGGAGGGGCAGAGAGAGAGGGAGACACAAAATCTGAAACAGGCTCCAGGCTCTGAGCTGCCAGCACAGAACCCGACGCTGGGCTTGAACCCACGAGATCATGACCTGAGCTGAAGTCAGACACTTAACTGACTGAGGCACCCAGGCGCCCCAATGCTCTTGAATTCTGATGGTTGTATAACAAGGGGTCTATAGGAAGCATTAGTAAACAATAAAAATTTGACACAATAAAAATATATGATGTATAATCACAATATTCTTGTGAAAAGAAACTATCATAAATTCAATCTTCGCGTTTATAAATACACAAGACTCTCAACTCAAACCTCTCTGAACTAGACCCTCAATAATGATTGGCTGAACAAATGACTAGGGTGAACAAGGGTGACTGATAAGGCAAACAGAACCTCTCGACTGTAAATCAGTCCTATTTTACATTAGATCAGTATTAATCCATGATTGTATTGACATTATTTACATTTGATAATAAAGTAGTTGTCTTTGACAGCAAGCTTTCAGAGGTGAAAATGCTGGGCAAAGTACACAGTAAGACAAATGTAAGTCCTTTCAGCTTTAAGGAATCAGGCAGCTGTATTTGTCTGAAAATTACTAACTGTGCCACCATGTTACGCTTACAACACAATGCCTTGGGTTCCATTGATCCTGACTTTAAAGTATCTTCCAAACCACTTTCCATGAATGAAGAGAACAATTTGTTTCCCTTGAGCTGTGAGGACTGGCGTAGGGGCACGTGTAGAGGATACAACAAACTGAGACATAAGGGACAGAAAACTTTATCCCGAAACTCCATTCCATATTCTCCACTAAGCATCAGACCACAGCCATTGTGAAGTCCGGGGCCTGACCTTTCGCCTCGGGCCGGTCCCGCCCCCAATATGGTCCCGCCCACACC
>NW_027531896.1:1105888-1106112 GCF_008692635.1 Crocuta crocuta | reverse complement strand
CCTTTACGCTCTGACCCGCCCACCCCCTCCTTGCGGCGCTCTGGCTCCTTCTAGCTCCACGCTTGGGCGCGGGCCTGCGCACCGCTTCCCGGGTCCGAACCGCGCCTCCCCGCCCAAGCCTAAACCCCTCCTTCACCTCTCAGTCGGAGCCACGCCACACGACCCGAACCCGCCTCCCGGGGGCGGAGCTGCACCAGGTGCGGACCCGGGGCGTGGGGGGCGGC
>NW_027531896.1:1058716-1105762 GCF_008692635.1 Crocuta crocuta | reverse complement strand
GATTCGGAGTCCCCCTCTCGCCCGCCCGCCTTCCCGCGGGGACCCAGCTGCTTCCCGTCTTCCTCTGCCTCCTGTGCTGGGCCCCGGCGGCTGTGAGCGCCGTCCCCGAGCTCGGGCTCTGGGCAGCGACAGTCAGCGACGTAAGTGGAATGTCGAGACAGAGGCGTGGCGCGTCTTGGGCCCTCAGGGTCGTCGCTGGGCCTCGCTCTGACCCGCGTTCCCGGCCCCGGACTTGTTCATCTGCTCTTTGCCGGGCCTGCTCCGGGTCCCCGAAACGCTCCCTGAGCCTTCCGTTTGTTACGGGCGTGGAGAGTCCCCTCCTCCAGCCGGACTGGGCTCTGGGGAGGCTCAGTGAAGCCGGTGCATGGGGACGGCTCTCCCTTCTGAGCGCTGCCCCTGTGCCTGCCGATCGCCTTTCTCGAAGTCCTGGCCCCTGGCTATGCTCTGACGCGCCCTGCCTAGATCAGGTCCTCGTTTATTCAGACCCGAACCCCACAACCTTTGGCACTCCTGCCGGCATCTTTGCCGTATGACCCCACCTCGGGCCGGGTGCAGCCACAGGGCCACACCCGTGAGGCCACAAAAAGGACTTTCCCAAAGGCGTCACTCTCAGCACAAACTTAAAAAGTGTATGTGTGCCGCTTTCGTTTTCTTCTCTAAAACGAGAGAGCTACCCCATCCCTCTTTCTCTCTTCTGCGGTTCCTGAATTTCTCCAGGGCTCCTGTCACAGTTCCGGGAATGTGTGTATGGAGATGGGGTGGGATGTGTGATTACGGAGGGTTTGAAAGGCTAGGCTGGAGGCAGGAGTGTGTGGAAACTTGCTTTCCAGGGCAGGATATTTGAGAACTTGGCATCTGGTAGTTGCAGGAGATGATGTAGGAGCGATGCAGGAGTAGCATTTTGGAAAATCTTGCTAAAGAGGGGCAGGAAATCAGGCAGAGGCCTTATCTCCTGCTTTTCTAGAATCAGGTGACTCACCCAGCTCTGTTTTGAGATGAATATTTTCCACATGCGCTGAAATGATGTCTAAGTTCTAAAAGCAAAACTTGTATTTTGATTTGCTCAACCGGAAACATTTAGTACCAGAGACTGCAAATACTCCCTACAGCATAGAAGTCCTGCAGGAAGGAAAGTTGGCCTCTTTTGAATTTTTAAGACCCCGTGCTACCATTTCTTCCAGGGTCCTTCATTATATGCCCCAGTGATGCAGTGTGTGCATCTCTATTACTGAATCTCTCTGGACGGTAAAAGTAAAACTCCAGGAGCTACACTCGTGATTTCTTGCTGCTGCTTTAATGAATGACAGTATCCTAGACTAAGAGTAAACAATATTGGAAGTGAATGAGCTGTGCACAGATTGTTAAACTACTTGACCATATCTGTAAAGATCTTTGCCACCTATATTTTGAACAGTGCAACTCCAGATGCGCTGCAGAAAGAATGACTTTGCTTCCTGAATGAGGAAGGTAATTTTTTTGGGGGGGGGTTCCCACATCAGGTCAGTAGCAGTCCATAAAGCCCTTTGCAGGGAGTAGGCTGATTTTTCCTCCCCATTTCAAGTTGTTGGGACTTGTCCTTGAGAACAAGAAAGGAGAGCAAGCCTTTCATTAATCTGTCCTGCAGATGTCTCAAGCAATGCTTCTTTTGATTGTAAAGGTCAACAAATAGTTTGAGCACCTTCACTGCACAGCGTATTAGACTGGCCATTGCTGTCACAAAGATGAATTTTAGTCCCTTCTCTCAAGAATCTCGCACAGTAGTAGGAACAGCAGATTCATCAGTAGTGATTACATACGTGGCAGCATTCCTTGGATATTGCTGGAGCACTGAGGGGTCACCTAACCCCTTTTCCTAGAGTTGGTGCCTCGCTGGGTCTTAAAAGATGAGTAGAGGTTACTTCAGTGAGGAAGAAGGAGGGAGTAGAGCAGCAGTGATGCAGAAAATTCTTCATCTTGCTGCTAAGTGAGGTTCTGGTAGGAGTGTTAGAGGGGACTCAGTCTACCATAAACCTCCCAGAGCTTGCTTGGCCCTGAGCCTGTGGCTAGGAGTTCAAACTCCAGGACCTGTAGGGTCTGAGGCCAGTGATGTTTAGGGCAGTGAGCTAGATTTAGGACAGGAGGGGGCCCTGGAGAGAGCGATGGATTATAGATTACGTGCTTCTTCTGAATAAGGGCAGCTACCATTCGGCCCCAGCTGGTGGATATTACATGGCAGTGTAGGCACAGAATTGCCAGGTCTCCTTTTTTGAAAAGAGAAGCCAGAATCCATGTTTTTATCATGTCGACTACTTCAACACTTTTTTCAAAAGGGGTTCTGCTGGGTCACAGAAACCCCGTTTAAAGGTTGGATTAGGCCACCAGGAACAAATTTTGGGTGTGAATGAGGGAGAGCCATTGAAGGATTTTAGAGATAAGTACCAATCACTGCGGCTGCTCGCTCAGATCTGGTGGCAGAACTATCGGCTATTGCAGAGCTGTAGGGAGAAAATGCTGAGAGCCTGAATTGGAGCAATGGTGGCAGGGATGGAGAGGAAGAGCTACTTTGGGGAAGTGTTTGTGAGATCAGGTAGGCGTGCCTTGGGGATTAGGCAATGGAGGTGAGGGACCGGAAGGACCTAAGGCTGAGGTGACCGAAGATGGCGTCACCTCCACCTGCAGCCAATACGGGCAGTGTAGGAAGAGCTGGTGGAGGAGCAGAGAGGAATGTGTCTGGTTTAGGACAGGTTAGTGTGGAAGGTCTGTTGGACATCCTTGTGGACATGACCTCGAGGCATTTGGGCAGGTGGATCTGGAGCTCAGAGGAGGGGTCCGGGCTGGGGGATTTTGTTGTCGAAACTGTGTTGGGGTGGGAGCTTATCGACAGGTTGGCCTGTCATTTTCTTTCATTCCTAACCTCTTGTTCATTGAACACAATCCCTTCGCACAGCATTTTTATTCTTGGTGAGGGCAGACATTAAATAACTAAGTGATAGACTATTTCGTTTTAACTGTGGCAAGGGTTGTGAAGGATGGGTCCTAGAGACCGTGGAAGGGAAGGCCTGGCCTGGTGTGGAGCCTCATGGAAGACGTCCTGAGGAGGGGACTCTTGAACTGGGCTGAGAAGGGTAAGAAGTCATTAACAAGATGAAGAAAGAGTGACGGGGAAGGGTTTTTTCAGTCAGTTTTCAGATTGACTACTAAGTTCCTGAGGGGAAAAAGGCGTAGTATCCTGCTTTTGAAGCCCTGAGAGAAAGGTGCGAAGACGGGTAGGCAGGCCTTTGATTATGCAGGGACCTGTAAGTGGCAGTAAGAGTTGGTCTGTTTTAAGTACACAGTTAGGGAGAGGGATGGTTACATTCATATAAGTACCTTCATATGAGTATCCCGAGAGCAGCTGCAGAGGCACAGGTAGGACCCCTGCCTGAGGAGCAGCAATGGGGCAGGGCTGGCCCCCCACTGAGATGCTAGAGGCAGGGCCATTCCCCAGCCTAGTAGAGAGTAGATCTACGGGACAAGATTTTAAGCAAGTGGGTGATATGACCAGATTTTAAAACTTTTTTTTAATTACTTAAAAATTATTTTTAAAAATAATTCATGTTGGTCACAGGAGTGCAAGGGTTAGAACTGTATATTTTCCAGGGTAAAACTATATTCCTAAATAGAGAAAAAACTTTTAACTAGATCATTCTTTATTTCCTTGTTTTTCATTTTAGAAATCAGGACCTCTGATATTTAGAAAAACTATGTTTAACTCTACAGAAATCAGGTTTTCTGGTAAGTACAATAAACTAATAATACTAACGTAACTATATTATAAATGAATAAGGTCATGTAATGTAATAGAAACTGATATGTTACTCGAACTAATATATATTTTAAACTAGGCTAAATAATTTGTTTTTAAGTGGTTGTAAGATTTTCAGGGTTTCTTTTGTTTCAGTGAAGACTTGGTTATTTTTAGGAATGGATTTTTCTGATCCTGTCTCAAAAAATGTAATATGAATAATTCTTTAAGAATTATAATTAATGTTGGGGCGCCCGGGTGGCTTAGTCGGTTAAGCGTCCGGCTTTCGCTTAGGTCATGATCTCGCGGTTCGTGGGTTCGAGCCCCGCGTCGGGCTCTGTGCTGACTGCCAGCTCAGAGCCTGGAGCCTGTTTCAGAGCTTATGACTCCCTCTTTCTCTGACCCTCCCCTGCTCATGCTGTCTGTCTCTCTCTCCTAGAAAAAAATAAAACATTAAAAAAAAATTATAATTAATGTGTAATAAAGTAGGCTTCTGTGAAATTTGACTCTGAATCCCAGCTTTTAAAACTAGATAAATTCCTTTTATGAGTATATGAAATGTTGTGATTGTGGTAAAGCCTTTATGTCCCTGAAACTTTTATAAATATACCCATTATCCTAAAATACAGTAAAAATTACTACACACTAACATTTTAATTAGTATTTTGAGCTTACGAAAGTGAACTTATTTGTTAGGGACTATATTGTTTATGTAAATATTGATGTGTGAGAACTACCAGGTTATCATAGATCTTGAGGTTTATCAATATATTTTTTTATTTTTAAAGTTTTTTAGGGGCACCTGGGTGGTTCAGTCGGTGAAGTATCCAACTTCAGCTCAGGTCATGATCTCATGGTCTGTGGGTTCGAGCTCTGCATTGGGCTCTGTGCTGACTGGGGCCTGCTTTGGATTCTGTGTCTCCCTTTCTGCCCCTTCCCTGCTCACACTCCTGACTCTTCCTCTCTCAAAAATGAATAAACATTAAAAATAAATAAAAATTTTAAAAAAAGATTTTTTTTAAATGTTTATTTTTGAGAGAAAGAGCACGAGTGGGGGAGGGGCAAAGAGAGAAGGAGACAGAGGGTCCAAAGCAGACTCTGAGCCCAATGCAGGGCTCAAACTCACGAACCGTGAAATTATGACCTGAGCCAAAGTCAGACACTTAACCCACTGAACCGCCCAGGCACCCTGACTGAGCCACCCAGACACCCCAAGGTTTTCAACATTTTTGATGGATTTACAGCAGATCATATTTACTATGGTCTGACTCCTCTTATTGTTTCCAGTAACTTGACTAGGGTACATTGGTTGCCAAGGTTAAAGTTTTGGCATAAGGAGCAGTTTTTTTGTTGGGTAGAGCAAATTGGCTTCCTGGGGATCTGAAGCCATTCCCTTTTCTCTATCACAGCATGCTCAGGTCATTTGTTGGGTGCTTCTGCCATATGTGAGTCTTTGCTAAAGGAAATTGTCCAGCCATCAGCTAGACAGCAGAGGTGGTTCAAGGCAGTTTATTGATATCATAGATTATCAGTGGTGATAACAACTTGGTAAGAGGAAATTGAAGTCCAAGGTGGGTGAGGAAAAAAAATTGGCATCTATCTGCTTTAGTAAATTCATATTTCAGTGTGTAGACAAGTAAGACTTAGGAGACTGTTGCAGAGAAAAAACTGACATGGGGGAATAAGGTGATATGGACCAGTGAAATACATAATCTGATTTAAAAAAATCAATACCTAAATCTGAGATCAGCTTAAGAGTAGACCACTCTCGAGACAGTGATATTAATATATCTAAAGAAAGAATGAGGCAGCAGAAGAGAGTTAATAATAAAAGCATAAAGAAATATATAAATATATATGAGGGTTTAGTTAGGCCAAAGGAGAGAGTCTAATAGTACTGATGGAAGAGAGGTCTTGAACTGTGACTGTAGGTATGACGTGTGGCTGATAAAGGTAGATGTAGTATCCATCTGAGCCTCCTCATTCAGGTGCCATGCTCATCAAGCAACGTTCATCACCTTTGGGTATCCAGGAAGACAGACATGCTGAAGGGAGAGTAATCATTACACAACCACTTTACAGTTACTGTTCATTTGAAGTACTAATTGGACATTCTAGATTATACATCTGAATTGATGGTGTAATGAAGGCGTGAGAGTGAGGCTCTGTGTTCTCACAGAACCAGATTTTAGTGCCTGAAAATCTAAGAATTAGTCCTTTGGATATGTGTCCATGCCTTTTGGTAGATCAGACATCTGACTTTCCATTAGGTGACCGCTCTTTTGTTACTCCATTCAAGATGTAATCTTGTGGAATTGCTGCTGAAAATCTCTCAATGTAATTCACCCCCTAAACAGAATAAAAGAAAGATGCTATATAATCATCTCAATATGTACAGAAAAGTATTTGAAAAAATTCAACAGCCATCATGATAAAAATTCTTAGAAAACTAGAAATAGAAGGAAATTTTCTCAAGCTGGTAAAGCATCTATGAAAACTCTGTAGCGACCATTTACCATCTGTTTTCCCCCGATAGGTCTATAAATTCAGTTAATCTCAATCAGAATCCAAGCTGACTTTTATGTAGAAGTTGACTATATCTAAAATTTATATGCAAGTGCAAAGAACCTAGAATAGTCAATGCAATTTTAAGAAAAGAAAAAAGTTGGAAGACTTTTACTATTTTATTTCAAAACTTACATAAAGCTTCAGTAATTGTAGCAGTGTGGTACTAGGATAAGGATAGACAGATAGAACCATGAAACAGAACAGAGGGGTGCCTGGGTGGCTCAGTCGATTGGGTGTCAGACTTCTGCTCAGGTCATGATCTCACAGCTTATGGGCTCGAGCCCCATGTCAGACTCTGTGCTAACAGAAACTCTCTTTCAAAAATAAACAAACATTAAAAAATTAAAGAAAAAAGAAACAGATCAGAGAGTCAGAAATAAACCCACATTTATAAGGTCAGTTGATTTTCAACAAAGATGCCAAGGTAATTCTTTAGAGAGAGAATAGTCTTTTCAGTAAATGATGCTGGAACAACTTGATATCCACACTGAAAAAAAATCTCATCTTTTACATTGGATCATGGATTTAGACACTATATCCCCACCTCCCTGTCCTCCCTTTCTGCGGCTCCATTTGCATATTCGTTAGACTGCTTTATATTGTCTTATGCATCACTGAGGCCTTGTTAATTTTTTTGTGGTCTCTTTCTGTGCTTCATTTTGAATCTTTCTATTGCTTTGTCTTCAAGTTCAGTGATCTTTTCTTTTCCAGTATTTAATCTTCTGTTAATCTCATACAGTGAACTTCTTGGATATTGTAATTTTTTTTAATCTCTAGAAGTTTGGTTCTTTTTAAAAAATATCTTCTTTCTCAATATTTTCATATTTTCCTTTACATCTTTGAGCATATAGAAAATATTTATAACAGCTCTTTTAATATTCTTCTCTGCTCATCATCTTTGTCTCTTCCATTTTTGTCATAATGACTAATCATGATAATGAGTCATTTTTTTCTTTTTCTGTCTAGTGTTTTTGTTTGGATGGTAGATATCATGAATGTTACCTTCTTAAGTGCAATAATTGTATTATATAGTTGTATTCCTTTGACTTTGTTCTGGCAGACAGCTAAGTTTCTTTTGGGTCAGTTTGATCCTTTCCAACTGTGGATTTGGAGTAGCCTTTACTGTAGAACCACTCCTAAGATGTGACCCTGCTACATTTCTCCTGAATGCTTGGTATATTTAATGAGATCCCTCCACTCTGGCTAGTGGAAACTCCGTTACCAACCCTGTGTGACCTCTGAGAATGACTGGGCTTCTCTCTACACGTGGGCTGGCTGCTGTGCCGGCAGGCTCAATAGTATGTCTGTCCAGATTTCTTTTACTCTCTCTCTGTGCAGGTCCCAACTCTTGAGTATTCTCCCCCAGAAATTCTACCAACCTCAGCTTCTTGAACTGTAATTTCAGGGCTCGGTTTGGATTCCTTCTGGTTACCAGTCTTCAATGGTTCACAGTGATCCCCGCCTCCTAGTATTCATGACCTTATGTTGTCCCCCACCCTATTATATCAAGATTGGTCTAACTAAGAGAATATGGTAAAACTAATGGCATATCACTTCTGAAACTAGGTCATAAAAGATACTGTGGCTTCTTTTTTGCTCTGTCTCTCTGATGACCTATTCTCTGGGAAGCCAGCTGCCATGTTGTGATGACACTCCCAAAAGAGCTCTTCCTAATTCTAGACCTAATCCTTCTCAGTCTGTCTAATCACGTTATCCTCCTACCAGAAACATTTGGTGTTACTTTGTAATATCCAAAATAAACGAAAGCTCCTTAGCAGAGCATAGTACCCCTTTTGACTTTTCTCCAGCACTCTTCTCCAGTTTCAGCTCTTCCCCCTTTCCCCAGTCTGTGTTCTGACCATAGCAAACTATTTTCAGGTGGCCATACTCATGCCTGCTCTCAACACCCTGCCTGGGCATTTGTATGTACTATTTCTACCCTCCTCATCCTTAGCTAACTCCTACTCTTCACATTAAAGGTCTTTTCCTCCAGTAAGCATGTCAGTACCCCCTTATGCTCTCCTAGACTATGTTAGGTGCCCTGCCCAGGGCTTCTTGGACTCCCTGTTTTCAGCCTCTTATTCTGTCAAAGGGGTGTGTTTAATTGTTAACCCTTCCCTCCCCAATACCTCTAATATCAAGGACAGTGATTGTTCTAGTTTACCATTATGTCTCTCTGGCACACAAGGGGTGCTCACTCAGTACTTTTTGAATGAATAAGTTAGTGAAGAGTAGTGTTTAGAGTGCAGAAAGCAGTGACTTAGCATATTCAGTTACTCAGTTCATTTTAATGCTGGATTTAACATACAGATGAAATGAATAGTATTTGGTTAATTATAATAATTTGATGAATTTCATTTTTGTAGGGACTTTTGGGGAGAAATTAGGTAATATTTTACTCGTTTCACTACAGTAGCCTATTTTAAATTACATTCTTGAAAACTTAAAGCTTATATAGGAGTATATATAGGATTATTGTACAACAAGACTTTCCTTTTTCTAAACAGTTAAGTCATTCAGTTGTTCTGGGCCTGTGAAGCTTACCATCGAGTGGCATTTGAAGTATTATACCTGCCAAAATGAATATTCTAAGCTGGAGGTAAGTAAAATGCAAATATTTAATGTATATAAAGCTATGAGGGAAAAATTATGAGTGTAAAGATTTATTAGCTCATCAGGTGAGGAGGCCAGAAATATAGATTGTCATTTTAAAGGTGCCACAGATTTATTTTGGGACTTGAAATGCTTTAATTTTATCAAAGTATACTGCTTTCTGAGAAGGAAACAAATCCTTTCGTTTTCTTTTTGTCTTATGAAAAATTTTTCTCAGTATTTAAATCAGGCATGTAGGAACTGTCGATAAAGGTGTTGTGGGTCACATACAAATAAAAATCAACGTAGTTTAAGAAAGAAATGTCAAAGTTTCACTTCATTCAAAAAGTTAGTGATAAGACACCTAGAACTTTAGTAAAGCCAGGTAGCTTTAGTGAGTAGAAGTAGATCTATCTCACAGGTGAGGAGAGGAAAGGAGACCCCTCCCCCCCCAACCAAGGAAAGGAGGGGAGGGTGTGAGAAGAGGAAAGAGGCCCGGCTGCATTTCTCCTGCCCCTGCGTGGTCCACTGGCCTCCTGCGTCCCTCAGCAGTGTGTTTTCCTTTGACAGGTCTCCTGATGGTGGCTCACAGTCATTTCCTTCATGGCTTATCTGTTGTCTGTGTGCTCCTAGCTTGAATGATGCATGTGTTTCCATTTGGGGTGCAATTGTCCTCAAATATTGCTTTTGTGACTTTTTCCCCAGGTAGTTTACACCTTCACACTAAATACTTCAGTGTGCTTCCTAAGAACAAGAGCGTTTACTTAGATTACACAGTGCAGTGATAAAATTTAGGGAATTTAACACTGATACAAAACTATTATCTAATAAACAGATCTTTTTAATGTTTTGCCAGTGTTCCCAAAACACCCTTTTTAGCAGTTTGTTGTTGTATTTTTTTTTTCCTGGTACAAGATCCAGTCTGTGGTCTCAATGCCTTTTTCCAGCGTTTTGTTTTGTTTTTGTTTTTTGTCTTTCACAATATGACACTGATGTATTCGGTGTATACAAGCCACTTACTTTTCTAAAATGTTCCTCAGCTCCAGCACTTCTGGTGTTTCCTCATGATTAGATTCAGGTTATGTTTTTGGCAGGAGTACCGGAGAATTCTGGTTTGTCCCATTTTTGGTAATGTTAACTTTGGTCTCCTGGTTAAGGATGTTTCTGCCAGGTTTGTCCACTGTAGAATTACTACTTTTCTCTTTGCTGTTAACAATAGTTGTGAAGAGATACTTCTGTACTTGTGTATGAATGTCCTGATTTTTCATCAGTTCTTATCTGAACATCCTTTGAGTCTTGCCTGATGAATCAGCTATTGCTTTGATAATTGCTCAGTGGTGATTTTGTAATTTCATATTTTCTTCTGCTTAGTTAACATTCTGCCATGAGGATGAGCCTGTTCTTTTCCTCTTGTCTTACCTGTCAGTCACCTGAGCAGTTATCAGCATGGATTCATTGATTTTTACT
This sequence comes from Crocuta crocuta, assembly GCF_008692635.1. NCBI lineage: Eukaryota > Metazoa > Chordata > Mammalia > Carnivora > Hyaenidae > Crocuta > Crocuta crocuta. The sequence goes on along the minus strand of NW_027531896.1, from coordinate 1,095,372 downwards.
TTGTTATGATGGGTTATAATCTGTTACTATTTTTTATTTATTTGGCTCAAATTGTTTCCCACTGGCCAGTCGAAGCCAGCTTAACCTTCTATTGATGACGGGAAGCTGCCATTAGGAGCCTTGTTTTACATCTGTCTTTGGTTTATCTTTCCTCATTGTTAAATGCTGCTTTTCTTTGTAAAATCTTTTTATACATGGGATAAGATGAAAGTCTTTTTATACATGGGATTAGCCTCAGGACAAAATATTTCTTATTTCTCCATGAGCCATCTCCTGTGTAAATACCTTAATCGCCTTTCTTCCTGTAAGATTATGCTTGCATTATGTATTACTGTATCTGAGTGTATGGGAATGGCTAACATGTCATGATAACTTCATCATACTTAAAATTATATTTAAAACATTTTTCTTGGAGTGCCTGGTTGGCTTAGTCGGTTAAGCATATGACTTTGGCACAGGTCATGATCTTACAGTTTGTGAGTTCGAGTCTTGTGTGGGACTCGGTGCTGACAGCTCAGAGCCTGGAGCCTGCTTCAGATACTGTGTCTCCCTCTCCCTCTGCCCTCCCTCGCTCACACTCACTCTCCCTCTCTCAAAAATAAACAAACATTAAAAAAATTTTTTTTAATATTTTCTTTTCGGTATTTTGTTCTGTATGTTTTCAAGTGCTCCAAACTGAATAAATCTTTGATTTCATTTAGATGTTAAGTTTTACTTATCTTCTTCAGTAAGAAGCATGGAAATAAATTATAACCCAGAATTTTGCCTTGAATAGGAGGAACTATCACAAAAACATGAACCTAGCGTCGATGAAGACTTTTGTGGTCATTATTCCAAGAATGCTGAATGTTGGACAACAAAATATGAAAACATAAATTGCAACAGTGACTTACAGGTGTTTCCCTCGTTGAATGTGAGTATCTGTGTTGTCAAAGTAGAGTTTACTGTGTACTCCCACTGAATATAAGTAGTAACTTAAATTCTATTCTCTCAACATTTTGATGAAGAAAGGTGCTTAGTTATTTTTAGGTTAAGTTCTTTTGAATGTGTGGTAGTAGGTAATAAGTAAGACATTGGCACCATTGTTCCGTTTCTTTGAGCCCCTTTGCAACAATAGTCTTGAAGAAGAACCCTTTCGTCTTCCCATCCTGATCTGCTGTCCGTTCATCTGTCACTCTCTCTTGTTTCCACTCCAGTCCTACCTTTGCCCCCATCACTATCAGAACAGCTCGTCAAGATTTCCAGTGATCTCCATGTTGTGAGATCCAGTGGTCTCTTAGTCTTACCCAAGGTCTGTCAGCCTTCTTGACTTATCAGCACTTAAAGCTACTTGAACACTCTCCCTTCTCTTATGTACTTACTTCCCTCCCTGTTTGGAATATTAAATCCTAAAATGTTAACAGCACTTATCCATGGGCTGTGGGTCATTTTATCTTATTTTTTTGTCCTGTAAATTCTGAAATGCAAATATATCTTTGGTAAAAATAGTAAAGGGTTCTTAAAATGTATACTGAGGTGCGATAAAGGTAAAGTGTGCATATCAGAAGTGGATGGCTTGATGAATTTACAGAACCTGAACACACGAGTATAGGCCCAGATCAAATACAGAATATTTTAGCCCCTATGCTCCCATTTTAAGTCCTAACACCTTCCCCACCAAAGGTAACCACTATCCTGATTTAAAAAATAGTTTTTCAATGGGGTGCTCGGTCAGTTGAACGTCCATCTTTGCTCAGGACGTGAACTTGAGGTTCGTGAGTTCAAGCCCGCGTCAGGCTCTGTGCTCAGAGCTTGGAGCCTGGAGCGTGCTTCAGATTCTCTGTCTCCCTCTCCCTCTGTTCCTCCCCTACTTGCATCTGTCTCTCTGTCTCTCAAAAATAAATAAAGATTAAAAATCTTTTTTTAATTTTTTCAAAAGCAGGATTTTGTTATTCATGTTTGTGCTACAAGGAGATGTGTTCTCTGGTGTTTAGCTTTCAAATCTTTACTTTTTTCCTAACACGTTTTTTTCTTAATTGTTAAGACAGCTTTCCCCCATAGAAGTGCAGCAATATAAAATGGAATCATTCTATTTGTTTTTCCAGAATAAAGAACTAGTTACAAATATCAGAAATGTTTCAAACCAGGAAGGATCAACGGTAAGTCATTTTATTTGTCTTTAAATCAAATGTATACAGGTTCTAGGAAGCCTGAAAAGAATAGATACTTGGAGAATGATAGTAGAGTTATTAGAAGTGGGGGGGAAAAAAGAAACATTATTTCAAACAGTATATTTTTGTGTGTGTCTATATGAATTTTGTACATGTTTGTTTCTGTCTTTGTTTAAAATTTCCTTTTTACGTTGTAATTTAAGGTTAACTGCTTAGCAGCCTTTTTTCAAATGCCTAGCATAACAGTGGGCTGGTCTGGACCATCACTGAGGATGGAAATAAATAGATAGAGACCATGAGTGTAGCACCGGGGAGAGAAGAAAATTTGGTGTTTGGGGGAATTCTAAAAGTCAGAAGACCAAGAGGTGGAGAGGGTTGGAAGCAGCTGTGTATAGGGAATGAAGGCAGGTTTAGGAGAGTTTAACGTTTGTTTTCATCTTGTGACCCTTCGTGTTTCCTATGTTTTTCAACCATCTTAAAGAGTAGTGTCATAGAAGAAAGGCATTCACTCTGCAGTGGCTGGAACAAACTCTTTGCTTTGCACAGGCTGTGTCGCAGGTGGAGGCATAGGAAATGGAACGATAGGAAATATTCTGGATGGATGGATGTGAAAAGTTTGATGCAGTTATGTGGGGGCATTGCAGCATTCACAGGCATTACAGTGGGCAGAGTCCTTTCCCAGCAGGACCGCCAGTACCATAGATCTTAAGGGTTTAAGTAATTGAACTTATGTCCTAAATCTGTACAGTCTTTCTAACAATGTTATCTGACTTCTAATTCCCCCAGTTTAGTTCAAAACCATGCACATTTAAAAACTGAATACTTAATATTATGATAAAACATGGGAAGAGTAGTATTAGAAAAAGATATTTGAATGGTAATATTAAGTAAGTCATAAAATGGGAACACTTGGGGGAGATTCTTTAGAAATATTAAAAGGGGGCACCTGCATGGCTCAGTTGGTTAAGCATCTGACTTTGGCTCAGTTCATGATCTCACGGTTCATGAGTTTGAGCCCCAGTCAGGCTCCGTGCTGACAGCTCAGAACTTGGAGCCTGCTTCAGTTTCTGTGTCTCCCTCTCTCAGCCCCTCCTGCTGCTCACACTGTCTCTCTCTCTCTCTCTCAAAAATAAGTTAACATTAAAAAAAAAGAAATATTAAAAGTAGAAAAATTGAAGAGTAGAAAAGCTTTTTTCCTCTTTCATTGCTTTGATTCTGAGAGGACCATGGGGGGAAAACAATGGGGAAAATCCTTCCAGTGTCCAGTGCCCCTCCACTACCTAGCATTTCTTTTCATTGCTCTAAAACTGGAAAGTGGGGTGCCTGGGCAGCTCAGTCAGTTAAGCGACCAACTCTTGGTTTTTGGCTCAGGTCATGATATCATGGTTTGTGAGTTTGAGCCCCATGTCAGGCTCTGTACTGACAGCAAGGAGCCTGCTTGGGATTTTCTCTCTGCCCCTCTCCTGTTCATCCTCTCTTTCTCTCTCTCTCAAAGTAAATAAATAAACTTTAAAAATTTTAAAACAGTGAAAAGTAACCCAATTCAGTTACTATAAGTTGTGTTAAAATGTGGTGANTCGAACCCACAAACCGCGTGATCATGACCTAAGCGAAAGTCGGACGCTTAACCGACTAAGCCACCCACGTGCCCCTGAACTGTTTTCTATAACGGTTTTTTTAAATAACAAAGGATATGTATCTTTTTTTTTTCTGTTTCAGGATGTAATAGCCAGAACACAGAGAGATGGGTTTCATATATTTGTTGTTTCTGTGAAAACGGACAAAACAGATGCAAGATGGAATTTGAATGGTATATTTAAACTGCATGCATGTTTGCTGTCTGTTTTTACTGTATTCTGTGTTTTTGTCATTGACCTCAATTTACATTTTCTGTTAAAATACATCATTGAAAACCAAATCTCCATTAATCACAAAAATAAATGACCTGTTTATCTGAGATACTTAAAACTTTTTGTTTATCTTACTATGATATTTTTTAATGAATTGGAAATTTAAAATTAAGATAAATTTTTAAAATTTCAAACTCTGGTGGGATATAACACTTTCATCCTTTCAGATTAAAAAAATTTTTCTCATATAGAAATGGGTAGGCAACATTTTAATTGTAGTTGAAGTAGATTGTATTCTATATCAGGAAAATGGCCATCACCAGGGGTTTAAAATTTTTATTTTAAAGCCTCTGTCTGTAGTTTAGGAGTCCTGTCTGGCGATTACTTCTGTGGTCAGTGAGCTTCGTGCCACCCCCCACCCCGCCCCCGCCAGTGCAAGAGTGGGCTTATAATAAGCAGTTTTCCAGGGAGTGAATGCTTTCACAGAGCATTGAATTGCTTCGGCTGTCGTTTTGCAGAGTGAGCGTCTGTTGGACCAGTAGTAGCCAAACAGCATGTGAGGATCCTGCTCCGTTTCATCCACTAGGGACACAGGGGTGAAGCCAGGCTTTGCCTTTGAGAGTTGCCCAGTCCAGCCGGGAGGCAGAAAGTACTCAGGGGACACAGGCACTGCTTCAGAGAAGGCACAGAACTGGCATACTGCAGAGGAAGCTGGGGGAGCTGCCTGCTCTGGAAGAGTGGGAAGTAGGGCTTCCTCCCAGAGGTGACATAATGGGCCAGATAAGAGAGCTGTTACCTAGATTTGTGTGTCCCCCCACACCCCCACCTTCCCAGGTATTGTGTCTTTTCCCCTGATACCAGCAGGCAGTTTTAAGGCCCTGCTAGTTAGTAACAAGCAATTACTGAGCCCTGTAAGTCTTATACTGTATTTGGTGCTCTGTTTATTGTTACCTTGGACAGCAACCCAAACGAGATGCTTGAATTCAGTAATTTATCCCAAGTTACACTAAGGAAGACAAAGTCCTCAGTGAGGTCAGTGACTCAGCATGGGGCCACTCTAAGGCCGGCACTGCTTTGCTGTGTGCATAAGATCAGATTTGGCCCAGGTTTTACAGCAGCTTGTATGCAAGTAAAGTGTCTTGATAAGATTACATGTTAATGACTAGTAAATAGCCAACACATTGTGTGTCTGAGGTAAAAATTCAGCATTTGTTAGCTTGGTGTGTGTTCTTGGAGCCTTCTGGGAAACGAGCTTACATTTCAAAATATAAGAAAAGACTAATTGGTAATTTAATTCTTTGATGTCTTTATCCCCATCTTCACCAGTTTCTCTTTCTATGATTGGGCCTCATGGATATATTTCTGCATCAGACTGGCCTCTGATGATTGTGAGTATTTCTCAGAATTTGTTTCCTTTTTTAAAAATGAATTTTATATCCTAATTGGAAAATTTAACAACTTAAAGAGCTCAATGGTGGTATCCCTTAGTAGTAATGCTGTGGCATACCTTCTGTTTCTGGCTAGAGGGACAGGAAAATAAGACTGGATACTTGAATGAAGAAATGTCCATTTTTCAAGTGATCATAAGCCTTAACTGACTAAAACTGCTCTTCTTCCTACAGTTTTACATGGTGATGTGTGTCGTTTATATTTTATATGGCGTACTGTGGCTCATGTGGTCTGCCTGTTATTGGAAAGATATATTACGAATTCAGTTCTGGATTGCAGCTGTTATTTTCCTGGGAATGCTTGAAAAAGCAGTTTTTTATACTGAATATCAAAACATCAGCAGCACTGGGCTATCAAGTAAGCTGTGACTCTCTCCGTACGTACAGTATGATCCAAGAAGCCCCTTGCATTTGTGAGTAGAGCTGCGGGAGGCCTCCTTTGCACAGTGGTTTGGGAGCAGCTGGATTGTAGATGAGGAGGGATGAGAACGTGAGAGTAGGACTCTGATCTAGGCTGGTGTCTGTGTCGTCCTCATTTTCTGTTTCCCTTCTTTGCCTCACTTTCCTCCTGGGGAAAAGAAGATTCCCATTTCAGTGATTGGACTAAATCAACAGAAGTTCCAGACGGGGGCACTTTAGGTGCTACCAAACCTTTTAACATATTTCTCTGTCTTTGCCTCATACTCTTTCTTCTCATTTCTCCTCCACAAAAGAAAAGAAGGAAAATTTGACCCCAGGGAGTAAAATCAGTAGTTACGGGATGCACGGTGCCTGCAGCCTCCTTGCATCCTCTTTGCCTCTTCACTCACAGAGAACTCCAGGTGACCACTGGAGGCCCCTCACAGTTCACACAGGGAAGTGTGAGAATCCGGGACGGCAGGAAGGTGGGCATCCTCAGATGTGTGCCCCAGGTTGCTAGAAGGTGGAAGGCAGAAAGACCAGAGAGGTAAAGGTACAATCCCATCACCCAACCTTTGTAAAGGTAGGTAGCTCCAAAGGGATGAAGCACTCTGGAGTGATCAGTTCTGAGTGATCAGTTAACATGATCTTTGTATGGATCTTCATTGGGTGTGATTGTGTCTGCTATTTATTTTTATATTTATGAGTGAGTTGGAATGTAGATGAAGCAGATTTGCCAGACTGTTGATAATTATTGAAGCTGAGTATTGGGTACATGGGAGTTCACTATACTGCTTTTTCTGTGTTGGGGAATGGTTGCAATTCCCAAAATGAAAGGATAGGTACAAAAGAAGAAAGTACAGACATCCAGGAGGGCACATTAGAGGTAGTGTAAGAGGTTTTAGTGGTATTTGTGTGTCTTTGTGTGCGTGTGTGCATTGTGTGCACATGTGTGTGTGTGTGCGCACGCGCTCTAAACCAAATAATGAAGGAGGGGTGAGGCTGCTGCTCCTGGCTGGGGAGTAAAGCATTCTTGAATGCGAAGTAAGGCAGTTCGACTCCTTTGCTCTGAGTGGTGGTCCCGTCTTGTCTAGGAAGTGGTGAGGGTGGCCTGAATGTCAGTGAAGAGCAGCAGGAGCCTGAGAGACAAGGAGAGATGAGAGACCACGTGCTGTCCTCAGGGACTTCAAGCCCTCTGTCTGAGATGATACGATCAGGGCTTAGGAGAGAAACCCCAGGCTGCCGTGAGCGTTTGTGAGGAGTCCTGTGAAAGGGACCGGTGCTAGACGGCATGGCTGTTGCTATTTCTGATTTTCCCAAGTGGGAATTCTGTAACCCAGGCTGTCTTGCTTAGCACTGATCCTGCAGGGACAGGAGACAGTGATTGTTAGGGCCCAACATGGGCACCTTAAGAACAGGTCATGTCAGATTGACTTCTTTCATGCTTCTAAACTTAGTGTCACTATCTGGACTTCTTAAAGGTATTTGACAACTGTGACTTCTTGTGGACAAGATGGAGAAATGTGCGCCGGAATCTGGCTGTGAAGCTGTATCTAAGGAGCCTGTGCACATGAGCACCGATGAGTCTTGTCACTATAGAGCTGGTTTGTCCAGTGTGGCGGCCATAAGCCACATCTGGCTGTTTAAGTAAAATTAGCAGTTCACTTTCTCCGTTGCATTAGCTGCATTTCAAATGCTCAGTAGCCATGTGTGACTTTTGATTACTGAGTTGGACAGCGTGGATGTAGAACATTGCCATCATCCTGGAAACCTCTGTTGGACAGCACAGCAGCCATGGTTCTCATCCCTGCTGCACCTAAGCGTCACTTGAAGAAGTTTAAAGCAATACCAGTGCCAGAGATTCTGGTTGGAGTAGGGCCTAAGAATTGGTTCTGTTGAGAGGCTTCCCATGTGATTTTAGTGGGCATCTAGGATTGAGAACCACTGGCTTAGAAGGAGGTGAGACACCTGTCTCACAGGTTTTAGACCTTGTGGCTGGTTTATCCTTGTTACTCACCTAACATTTATTGCAGACCTGTACATATGTAGAGAACATTCGCTATAATTCTGTGGATGGTGTCAGGCTGGCAGAGTTAATACAGGAGGTATAGAGAATAATTTTAGGTGGGCCCTTCTCACATGAAGGTACTTGAAGGGGTGCAGAGAGATTTGATGTCCCAAATGGAAAGGGAAAACTTAATAGGTATGACCTTGAACTTGGGGTTGAGGTACAAATTGCAAAAATACAAATGGGAAACGTTTCTAAAGGATTTAAAGGTTGAAGCTGATGAAGCTCAACACAGATAGTTATAGACAGTTATGCCTCCCACCAGCTCCCTCTACCTTGGGTTACAGCAGGAGGTTTAGCAGTCAAGACACTGAGAAGGTCCACCTGCCAGGAAGGTTGTATTCACTTTACTCCAAGAGGGAAATAATCCAGACTGAGCGGCTCCTGAAGGAATTTGAAAGCACGCCACCCTTAAACATCGATCATCCTAAACCTCTTCACATTCTGCATCCACTCTTAGAGAGTTCATCCATTGTTTTTCTTCCTAATGCTCAACCTCCTGGCCAGATGTCTGTCCTGAACTGCAGACCTAGTAGCTGGTCATCTGCCAAACGTCTTCTGAGTGCCTTGCAGCCTTCTCATCTCTGTAGGGCAGAGAAGGAACTCACCTTTTCCGCCCTTGTACTTTTTTTTTTTTAATGTTTTATTTATTTCTAGGAGAGAGAGAGAGAGAGAGACAGCGTGAGCAGGGGAGGGTCAGAGAGAGAGGGAGTCACAGACTGAAACAGGCTCCAGGCTCTGAGCTGGCAGTCAGCAGAGCCCGACGCGGGGCTCGAACCCACGAACCGCGAGATCATGACCTAAGCGAAAGTCGGACGCTTAACCGACTAAGCCACCCAGACGCCCCTCCGCCCTTGTACTTTTAACTTGCTTTAGTCCAAACCTGTAGCCACACAGTAGGAGCATAAATACATAAATGATGAAGGCATCCTGGAGAAAAGAAAACTGCAGAGGACCTTATGGTTTTCATGTATTTACAGGACAGAAAGTTCTTTATAGCCTCAAGGGGAAGAACAAGAACAGAGTGAAGTGAGGGGAGATTTTAGCCTGATAGAGGAAAGCTGTGCCCAAAAGAGCAGAGCAAATATGGAGTGAATTCTTCAGGAGGTAATGAATTGCCCTCCACTGAGGTTTTCAAACATTTGGATTAGATGACCTTTAAAGCAAATAAGGCTAATGCGTCTGGGGTCAGAATGTAGTTAATACACAGTACATCTTTAGAATCTCGGTGGCAGGCCTGTCTCTAGATGTACACAGAATAAATGGTTTTCTTTCTTCCCCTCAGCCCAAGGTTTATTGATATTTGCGGAGCTGTTATCTGCGGTTAAGAGGACATTGGCTCGCCTTCTTGTGATCATTGTGAGCTTGGGCTACGGCATTGTGAAGTAAGTATTGGCATATTGGAAAGATACTGAGCTTCCGGCCTTGTGACCTCTTCCACCACATTATGAGCTCTGTGAAACTGGACACTTCTTAGTACTGTAATACGAACCCTGTAGGGAAATACCAGCGAGAACGTGTTTTCACAGTACCTCCGTGTACTGGCCACTTGACCCTGTCCTCGAACAAAGATCTTGAATTTGAAGTCCAGTGACTTTTTTTTTTTTAATGTTTTATTTATTTATTTATTTATTTATTTTTTTACAAATAGTTTATTGTCAAATTAGTTTCCACATAACACTCAGTGCTCATCCCCAAAGTGCCCTCCTCCATGCCCATCCCCCCTCCCCCCCACATCCATCAGTCCTCAGTTTTTGTCAGCATTCAAGAGTCTCTCATGGTTTGCCTCTCTCCCTTTCCCCCACCATTTCCGCCCTTCTTCTCCCCCTTGTTCCTCCGTCAAGTTCCTCCTAATCCTCCTATACGTGCAAACATATGATATTTGTCCTTCTGTGCCTGACTTATTTCGCTCAGCATAACACCCTCAAGGTCCATCCATGTTGCTACACATGGCCAGATTTCATTGTTTCTCATTGCCATGTAGTATTCCATGGTATAGATAAACCACATCTTCTTGATCCATTCATCTGTTGATGGACACTTAGGCTCTTTCCATGTTTTAGCTATTGTGGAGAGTGCTGCTATGAACATTGGGGTACATGTGCTCCTATGCATCAGCATTTCTGTATCCCTTGGGTAAATTCCTAGCAGTGCTATTGCTGGGTCATAGGGGAGTTCTATTGTTAGTTTCCTGAGGAACCTCCACACTGTTTTCCAGAGGGGCTGTACCAGTTTACATTCCCACCAACAGTGTAGGAGGGTGCCCGTTTCTCCACATCCTCGCCAGCATCTCGAGTTCTCTGATTTGCTCATTTTAGCCTGAAGTCCAGTGACTTTTTATAGTCAGATGAAGAAGTAATCAACTTTAAGAATAATGGAAAATTTTAAATGATTCCTAAAATTTAAACCATTTTCTATTTCCTAGACCCATAGTTCTGCTTTTACGATTTTATTCAATCAAATATTGTAAGAGAGGATTAAGCACCAGGTCAGCAGGATTTCAGACCGAAACCTGGCTGTCCATTGAGGCCCTACCTCTTCCAGACCCCCTCAGGCTGATCTTTTCTCTCCCATGCCTGTGAGTCACTGCGAATGAACGTGGAACAGCTTGTCCTCTTTATTCTTATTGCCTTTTTAAAAAAACCTCTCTAATTCCCAGAAGCTCAAACTTGCAGCCGGGATCACCTGCTATATCTTCTTACTACAGTCACCTTTTAAGTTTCAGATTTATCCCCTCATCCCTTAATTCATGGAGTACTTGCTCCCCAACTTTCTCAACACGTTGTGTGTCAGAATTCCCTATGATTTCCATTTCTTTGTGGGTGATCCTATAAGTAACCTGCTCACCTCCATTGGTCTTATCTGTCCCCTCACCTCAGTTACTGATTCCCTCTGCCATTTTCTAGACTTTATTGTTATGTTTAACTGTATCCTCTTTATAATTGCAAATTTAAGCAATCCACTTTTCCACTGTCACCTTCTCTGTTTCCTGTTTACTTTTCCTAATACATCGGCTTCATTCTTTGACGCTGGTATGGCCTCTGGCCTTTTGATCCTGCCATCTTCCATGGATCCTTCAGGGTGCTGAACGGCTACCCACGGGCACCTGAAGCCCTCCGCCTTTCTCTTAGCCCGCCTCCCTTCACAAAGCCAGCTTTCCATGTGCTTCGGGCGTCTACTGCAGCGGCAGAATCTGCCTGCGAACACCCGACCAGATTGCAGGCCCGTGTCACTTCATGACCCAGACCTTTAAGTGCGCCCTTAGTGTCCCTGGTAGTTCTTCTGGATCCCCTTGCCCATCTCTGGCCCCTTTCCCACTCTGCAGAAGACCTTATACCCATTCTCTCCCCTCCAGCCTTGGATTCCCTGCTCACATCTGTCGTAGTTGATCCTGGTTCTTTTCTCACTGAGAAAATAGAAGCCACCAGAAAGGAATTCTAATGCCTTCCTGCCCCCAGACCTGTACCATTCCCCCCATATCCGAACACACACAGCGTTCTCCTCCTCTTGAAAGAAAGGCACATGGTTTAGTCCTTCCCCTGCTCTTGGGCTCCGGGTCCTGTGACCTCTCATCTGCCAATGAAGCTGCTCCGGTGGCCGCTTCTGTTTGCTCCGGGCTCCTCAGTTTTCCTCTGGTGGGTCAGTGCCATCAGCATGCTGTTATTTCTGTCATCGTCAGGAGCAGACCTCCCTCGATCCCAGCTGACACTCCCCTCTGCTTCTCCTGCATTCCCCCTCACCCCTGAGCAGCAGCCTTTCTCAGATGGGTGCTCTGTACTTGCCACTCCAGCTTCCCTCCTTTTCTCCTGAACACACCCTGGTGAAGTTTTGCCTCTGTTCCTCCATTGAGACTGCTCTTGTCAATCACCTTGACCTCTCAGTTGCCAAAACCACATGGCCTTGCTCAGCTTTTGTGCAGGGGCCCTGGCTGCTCATTCCTAGCCCCCTCACCCCCTTGCTGCGCAGTCTTTGTCTTCCTGAGCTCCAGCATTGAAGTGCCCCAGGCCTCCACTCACACGACTCAAAGCCCTGGGGCGCACTCATCTAGTTTTTGGCTCTAACGTCAGGACACATCCAGAGTGAACCTCCCCCTCCCTTCCACACCAGTCACCCTGGGCCCCACCACCATCTTCTCACCGTAGATAACTTCAGTGCCCTCCCTAACTGGTTTCCCAGCATCTGCCCTGGTCTCCTGTCAGTCAAAACAGACAAAATAGAGGCCAAGATGATCCTTTTAAAGTTTATCTTTGTTTATTTGGAGAGAGATAAAGAGCGAGCCAGGGAGGGCCAGAAAGAAAGAATCCCAAACAGGCTCTGGACTGTCAGCTCAGAGCCCGATGTGGAGCTTGAACTCATGAACTATGAGATCATGACCTGAGCCAAAATCAAGAGTTGAACACTTAACCGCCTGAGCCGCCCAGGTGCCCCAAGATGATCCTTTTTAAACGTAACTCTGATCCCCTTACATACCTGCCCATCTCGCTCAGTAAAAGCCAGATTCCCTTTGCGGTTTTCCAGATGGCTGACCTCACCTGCCATTCCCTTTTGAACACTCTGCTCCATCCTGCAGGCTTTCCTGCTGTTGCTGTTTCTTAAACACAGCACACACTTCCTCACAGAGCAGTAAAGGCTTCTGCCTGTAAGCATCTTGCCCCAAACTCCGGGCGTGGTTTGCTTCCTCACTCCCTTTTCTCTGCTCACTGTCCTCTCGCAGAGAGCCTAGCACTGTCAGGACTCCCGATGTGGTGCACACCCTCCATCGCTCTGACCCTCATCCCGTTTATAGCTCCAGTTGACGCAAACGTTAGGATTTGTTGTCTCTTCCCCCCACTTGAATGTGACTTCCATGGAGGAGGAGCTTTGCTGCAGGTGTCCTGCTACTTCCTAAGGCCCCAGTACAGTCCCTGGCACATAGTAGGCACTCAGCAAACACACATTGAATATACACACATATCCCTGTGAGCTTGAGATTGGTGTAGTTAGCAAGGTTTTAGCCAGGACAACTTTTTTCCGTGGGTATTTATTGAAATTCCTTCTCAGATACTTTTTGGGGTTTTTGCGGGAGTTGGGCGGGGTGGAGAGGTTGTTTGTTTCTTTGTTTTTGCCCTCTGTACAGTAGTCAGAACACAGAATCCTGGCTGTAAGGAGTCAAAATAAACAATTTTGATGAACTAAATTAGATACAGAGTCTTAAATATAAGCTATGGCTATTAGTTTAATTTTTAGTTAGATTTTATCTTAAAGTGACAACATAAAGTGTTTTTCCAAAATCAGGTTTGTTTTTTCTTCTAATTAGACTGGCTAGAGGGTTTTTGAGCTAAAATATTTGTGCTATATGATTTGCAAATTTCATGAAGTTTCAATTCTGTTTCTGAATTACTCATTGCAAAAATCACTGTCTTTGCATTTTCCCAAATTATCTATATCTTTAGGGAATAAAAAAAGCTATTTTAGTTCTTTTCCATGTAAAGAATGGAAACTGAAAAGTGTTAGCACTCTTGTTTGGGCCACTGAGCAAAGAAAGGGGGTAAACTTTGATCTCTTCATACTTCTGTTCTTTTTCCTGAGCCCAAGTCAGAAAACTAGTGGCTTATCTTTAATAAAATGTATCTCAGAACAGTTTTTAGTTAATGTCAATGAAAGAATTAAGTTACTGTTTCTGTCAGTGACACAAGTAGGCACTGGCTCTCCTAGGCTTCACCAGTCTACTCTTCCGCTCTGCGGAGTGAGTACCTGCATGGCCTCAACGTGTTGCTGCCTGGGCATCCATCCAGCTTCAGGTCCTAGAGGAGACCCAGTTGTCCTGAGCCTGTTTCCACCTTGTTCCCAGGAAACACACTGTTTCTTAAAACTGAGGAAGCAAAGGCAGAGTCAGGACAGGCATTAGATAATGACTTCTCTCATATTGGAAAATTGGGCCAGTGATTGTATACAAATGCATTTTACTTACCCATGCCTTTTCTCTTTTTCTCTTTTTCCTCTTCTTCATTCCAGGCCTCGTTTAGGAACAGTCATGCACCGGGTGGTTGGCCTGGGGATTCTTTACTTTATCTTCGCGGCTATTGAAGGCGTGATGAGAGTTATTGGGGTAAAAACTATATAATTCCACTTCTGTCCCTTTTTATTGTTGCTGTGAAATATGATTTAACTTTATATTTCCTGAGATGAATTTTTAAAGACAGGAAATTTATGAAAAAAGCCCAATTTGAGCTCCCCCCATGGAATACTTCATTTCTTAAATAGCTTCCTGAAAGTAGTAAAAGAACTTTTTAAAATAAGATGGATTATGAAGGAAAATATGTTCGCTTATGAAGGCACCAATTGATGTCATCCCAGGAATGATATCGCCAGAATGTTCCATCTCAAAAACGTTCTTTATAAAGAACATTTGTCTTTGTCATCGTGCAGTCTGCACACATTCATTTCTTCCTTCACCCTTGGTTTAAACATGTGGAAGTGAACAGAATTAACTGTACCCTTCACACATGCAGATACTACATCTCATCACGCTTAAGTCTCATTTGGTTTCAGCTGTTCTCTGACTCTTGTGGATTCAGTGTTTGGGGATTCACCGGACTCCACTCTTGGAAGAACCGCGAGAAGGTGGTGTCCAGGGGGAAATGACTCAGGCAGCGTGGGCGGCAGTGCCTTTCTCTCTAAGAAGAGGCAGAACATTTATATCTGGGAAGACCCCTAGATTTCTAGCTCTCGGTTTTTCTTAATAATATGGTTGACGACTGAGTGACCAAGCAGCTTATTATACTTTACTTGATTCAAAGAACCTAGTAATTTTTACCCAGAATGTCTTTTGGATCAGCTGTGTGAATCAGATCACTGGGCATGGAGTGAATGATCTTACGTTGCCGTCGAAATTTACTTCACATATTTTGATCTGACCCAGAGAGCAGGACATTTGTCCAGTAATGTTAACAGCCTCATTATTCTTTCTATTATCTTTAATACATCTGCATTCTGTATTAGATACACTTGCTCTTTTCATCTTTGACTCTTTGAAAGGCACATTTATTTTTACTTTCACATAACAGTGAAACACTGTGCATTTATATACATAATTTACAGGAGCTAGTCTTTGCTAGAAAGAAAAGATAAATATCCCACATGTAGATAGATATAGTATAAACATTGTTTTTTTTTAAAGTTTTATGTAGATAACATCTTAGTTATAACTTCCCCTCCCTTAGTTACAACTTTTAAATATGCTTTTCTGTCAGTTTGTGAGGAAAGAAAGTATCTAATCTATGGTTTATTTTTAGCCTTTCAGAGTTCCTTGTGTGTATCCCTTCGCAGATAGTAGGAAAGATCAGGAGTCCGTTTCATTAGTAGCCCAGGCTGTAGGTTTGGTGTGGAGAGGGGAGAGATTGAAATGGTTGATCTGAGTGGAGCTGGAGACATGATATGTTTTATTTGCCATTCCATGATACAGTTTTGCATTATCGTTGAATAGGCGGATGGCAACCCAGCACCCATTGCTGCCCAAACAAAAATTTCTGTGTGCATAGGCACACTATTATTAGGAATAAAAGTTTTCTGTGGCTTTTGTAAAATGATGAGATGATCTAAATTCTTTTTCTTTATCATATAATAATTTCTATAATAAAATGAAACTTTTACATTCAGATTTTTTCCCCTTATTTTTATCTTTCAGGGTTCTAACCATTTAGCTGTTATTTTTGGTGACATTATTTTGGCAGTTATTGACTCCATTTTTGTATGGTTCATATCCTTTACTATGTCCTAAAGTAGTTTGTTGTATCATTAAAATCAGATTACTTTTAATACTTTTCCATTATAATAGAAGGAACTATAGTTATGCATTACTACCTTTAACCTCAATACAGGAATTTAGTTGAAGGTGAAAAAGTAACAATTACCCAAACAAAGAATATCCTTCTTTTTCTATTCAACAAATTTAAGTGCTCAATATGTGCCCCATATTGCGGAGACAGAGAAGAAAAAGGTATTGTCCCTGTATTACTCCGGTAGGTAAGACAAATACATAACTGGGAACAATAAAGTGATAATAATTGCCATTGTAAAGAGGTGCCATGCAAACAGAGGAGAGAGAAAGCACGTCTAGTGCAAACCCCAGGAAAGACTTCACAGAGATGGTGACATTACATTGAGACTGGGAGAACAGATAGGAGCTAACCAGGAAGAGAAGTGGGGAAAACGCATTTTGGGAATATTGGGGGAACAAATGGTGGGAAGTGTGAAAATATAGGGACAGTGGTAGAATGTCCCAGAGTCTATAGGTAAACACGTATGGGAGAATTATGGAAGTGGGGCCAGAAGGGAAAGGTAGAATGATGTGCTCAAGAGTCTAAAGTTCCTTCCGCAGGGAGAGAGGAGGCAGGACTCAAAGCCATACAGGCAAATACCATGATGAAATCTGTGTTAGAAAGAACTCAAGAATGACATGTAAAGGGACCTGGAAGAGACACCTGCCTGGCTCAGTTGGAAGAACGTGAGACTCTTGGGATTGTGAGTTTGAACCCCATGTTGGGTGTAGAGATTATGTAAAAATAAAATCTTTAAAAGTAAAAATGACCTGGAAAAGGAGGATCTAGGGTATTGAGACAGGAAGTCTGGTAAAGAGTCATGTGCAGTGGTCCAAAAAAAAAGGTGGTAAGAGTTAGGGCAGAGGGAATGGGAAAAAGAGCCCAGATAATAGACTTAGTAGAAATGGGTGAGAAAAGAAGGGCAAGAGCACACGAGAAGTCTTGCATATCTCATTTGGGTGGCTGGGAACAGTTTTGCTACCCCAAGGCCATGAAAAGGACCATCATGGATGAAGTTTGAGCTGACTTGGGGCTGTAGTGTTAAGTGGAGAGCTGGAAATCCCAGCCTGGGTTTGTAAGAGGAACCAGAACTGGTGGTAAAGGTTGGAGGCCATCTTCATGTGAGACAAGGTTGTAGCTTGTAGAAGCGACCCAAGAACACATAGACCAGTGAGAGGAGAGGACCAGGGTGGTGCCTAGTGGAATGGGAACGTGCATGGAACACCAGCGTAGAAGAACCCAGAAATTGTCCCTGGGTAAAGACTGGGCGAGCTTTGGAAAGGAAGGGTGGTCCACAGTGGCCAGTAAGTCCAGAGAGACGAACTGCCAAGGTGCACCTGGCCTAGGCCATTCCAGAGGTCACGGTGGGACAGCAGGAGGGCAGGATCAGTGAAGCTGGTGGGGCAGAAGCCATACTGCAGCAGCAGGAGAACCTCACAGAGGCAAGGGGAGCCATCCTCCACCCTCCTCGCTGCGTCAGTGACTCCAGTCTGGGAAATCCCATTCTCTTTAACTCCAAGGCTGAGCCCTCTACTACGCATTCGTGGAAATAGGAGGAAACCTAAAGAAAGTGTGAGCTAGGCAGAGCAGAGGGCAGGGCTGTGCGTATCCCAGAACATTATTTTTATGTTTCTTCTGCAGTTATACCCTCTTTGAAACTCTTTCCTGTAGATTTTGTTTTTACCAAGTTTTGTTTTTGGGTTTCCACTATTTTCAATACTTGTCTTTTACCTTTTAATGTTAAATGTTCTTTCATTTCCTTGTAATTTCTTTCCATTTTCTCATGTTTGTCTCTCATAGGAAGGCCAGAGGGCTTGCGTTTGCCTCTGTTTCTCCTCTGCAAAGATCCCTCCCCGCTTTCTGCAGGCGGGTGAACACATGCAGTGCTGCTAATGGCCTTTTCTGAGTCCCTAGGGGTGTTTTCTTCTCAACCCGGTCTATCTGCTCCTTAAACTCCCTGTTTGTGAATTTTTAGTATGCTTCCAAGTTAAAAACAAACAGACAAAAACCTTTGAGTGTACTATCCTTACTCTGTAGAGCCATGGATCTCAGGCTCGTTTGGGTGCCAAGACCAGAGAGGCCTTTGAAAATGAATGAATGCTGTCATGCTTCTTTTCCCAAGGTTATAAACGCACACCCCATGGAAGTTTTGCTTGTGGTGGGGCATTTAAAAACCTAGATTATATCCATGGATCCTCTGGTGTCTGAGGGGTGTCTAGTTAAGAAATAATACCTGATTTTTTGTTAGTCTTTATTTTATTTTGATTTTTTTAAATTTTTTTAATGTTTTTATTTATTTCTAGGAGAGAGAGAGAGAGACAGCGTGAGCAGGGGAGGGTCAGAGAGAGAGGGAGTCAAAGACTCTGAAACAGGCTCCAGGCTCTGAGCTGGTAATCAGCACAGAGCCCGACGTGGGGCTCGAACCCACGAACCGCGAGATCATGACCTAAGTGAAAGTCGGACGCTCAACTGACTAAGCCACCCAGGCACCCCTAGTCTTTATTTTATTTTGAGAGAGACAGAGAGATGGGTGGAAGGGAGGGGGTAGAGAGAGAGGAAGACACAGAATCTGAAGCAGGTTCCAGGCTCTGAGCTGTCAGCACAGAGCCTGATGCGGGGCCCAAACCCACAGACTGTGAGATCATGACCTGAGCCAAAGTCGGATGCTTAACTGACTGAGCCACCCAGTCGCCCCAAAATAATACCTGATTTAAAGAGTTGTTTCTCACTGAACTTGTTTAAAAATCTGCTGTACTTCTGTTAACAGCTACTAGTTTAGAATCCACATTTGTTGAAAAAATTTATAGTTTTCTTATCTTTTCAGAGAATGTTATAAATCTTACTGTAGTGTCATTTTTATGTTTTCCACATGAAAACACATTTAATGACATTCAGCTATTAATAAGGTGAAATGTGTTGCTCAGTCCTGACCGTGAGCAGTGTTCTAGCCGTAAGTACTCCTCCCCAAGGGCTGGGCTTTCTGTCGGGCTCAGGTGCAGCGGCATCACTCGTTAGCATGTTCACCTGATGTGAGGAGAAGGGGCCGGCAGTATAAGACATATCTGCCGTCAGGATCAGCAGAATTGCAGTGAAGATGAACTTGGCTTTTGGCCTCAGATCTTCGTTTCTGTCACTGCATTTAGAAAGTGAGCTTAAGATATTTGCTGAATTTGGAATTGTCTTGTCTACAAAATTGTATACACGTGGAGCCTTTCATAAGTTGAGGAGTGTGCTCTTCAGTCAGTTAATTGAGCTACAGTCACTGCGTTTTTAAAAATCTATATTATCTTTTTTCTTGGTAATTTACAGATATGTATTTCAAAGATTTCTTGTTCTTAACCATCCATCCACAAGGTAGTTCATTGGAAAAAACAGTAATGCAACTTGGCAGAAAATTCCAAAGACAGGCAACTCTAAAGACCCAATTCCATCTGGATTTGAATGAGGGTAATTTATCACCTTTATGGACAGCATTGGCTTTGGTCCATTTCCAACACATAATAAGCCAAATTGGAGTGGGGAGATAAGGAAAAGGCAACTAGTTTGCTTAATGATTAATATTTTTAATAAAGATGTTTGAGATAAAAGTCATAAAGAAATTCAGAAATTAAAATTATCTTGGTTAGTGTTTCATGGTGAGAGAAAGAAAATTTAGTATCCATTTCAGCTTGAACCTGAATTTCTTATTGGCTTTTAGATGGCCATTTGGCAGTTTCCTTGACTGAAGTGAAAAGTCTGCATTTTCTGTAGAGAGGGTTTTTTTTTAATGTTTATTCATTTTTGAGAGATAGAGCACAAGTGGGGTGGGGCAGAGAGAGAATGAGACACAAAAATGAAGCAGGCTTCAGGCTATCAGCATAGAGCCTGATGTGGGGCTTGTACTCACAAACTATGAGTTAATGCCTGAGCTGATGTAGGAAGTTTAACCTACTAAGCCACCCAGGTTCCCGGGGAGAGTAGATTTCTTAAAGGATTACAAATGGCAGGCAAAAGAAGTAGATCTACATACATAACAGAATTGAGTGCTTGCATAATGACCCCTGCTTCCTGTGCTTTGATGAACTTAACATATCCCATAAGAATCTGATTCTAAAGTAAAATAGCTTGAAAAATTCAAAGCGATAGCTTTTCTCCAGAAGCCCTCTTCCACTTTTTTTATGCTTGTTTCAATTTTGTGCTGTTTTGCTGCAGGCAAATGACTCTGATCTTGTGCTTCTGGCCAGCCTCCCCCTCTCTCTCCTTGACTCTGGCTTGTGCTGGTGGATATCCTTTTCCTACCGCAGAGCACGTTTGCCTTCTGGTTGCTTCTAACTCCGTGATAACCGGGCCTGTTTGCTTTCATAGCCTCTTTCCTTTAGAGGGAGAAAGGATTTAAGTTTTGCCTACATTTAACAATGGCTTGGTAAGTGGGGGTTTAGGCAGTTTTGAATTTGCTTTTGATCTTTGTATTCCTGGCTTCTAAGAAGTACTTTTGAATTATTAAATGAGACCAGAATTTTAACATAGAAATTTTATTTATTCAGGAGTTTTAAAAAAAAGTATTTGTCTTGATAATGTTTAATGAATACAGCATATTTACACTTTTGTAAATTCTCACAGTAGCCTTTGTTGGTTGAATTGTTATTTTAGAAATTGATCTTGCAGCTCATTGGTCTTTTAGGAAGATTGAATAGCAGTTTTAGTAATTTGAGTACTACACTGAAGTTTCTGATTAATGAAGTATTTGGAATTTAAAATAGGCAAAAATCCAAAACTTGCCACTTCTATTCTTTTGCTTAGCTCTGAAATTTTCAGCATGTGGTTCATGAAACAAAGCTTAGTAGTGTGTTCCAGAGGAAGCACTTTCCTTTTGCAAAGAGAGAGCTGCCAAGGAGCTCAGTGGAGAAGCCTCGTTTTACTTCTTCCTACTTGACAGTGCTGAGTGTCACCTGATCCCTGTACTGCTGGGAAACAGCCATGGTTAAGAAAACTCCCACCCTTTCGTGTTCTGGGAAAAGGCTCATGCAGAGGACCTCCTTTCTCCATAGGACTTCCGTGAGACTCCCGGACACCCCCTTGTTACCTATGACAAGGCCAGACCTATGTATTTCCTGACCAGTCTGGACAGAACACCAGCCTGGACCAGATGAAGCGGTCTCCCTCCTCAGGGCCCTGAGCTTTCATCCACCACAGGCCTCCTCAGTGGCCCCTGCTGAGAATCTGCACACCTCAGGGAAAGTCTTTCCTTGATCAGCTGTCCAGTCATGCCACCCACTTCCCCACACCTGCGGTCCAGTCTTGTTTACCCCTCCCCACAGAGGCAAAGCCCTGTCCAGCCTGACGTGTGGGACTCTTGCAGATCTTAGAGTTGGAACATTCTTCCCATTGCAGTGAGCCTCCTCTGCCTGTTGCAGTAATCTTTTGAATGAAGTCTCTTCCTGACTTAAGTCCAGATTTGTTTTATTTGACATATTTAAGTTTTTAAATTTATAAATGGAATTCATAGATGACCTAATATGGTCATTCAGAGGATGAAACAAGAGTAGACTAGAAATAACAAAATAGGAAAGAAACAGAGACAAAAGCACAAGGACATATCATAATGTGATCTGTAAGAGTATCTGGCCCAAGGGTACCCGTTTAGTGTATATACTGGTCTATCCTGTTCTGAGAGCTTGCCATGAAAGAGAACATCACAGGGCTTCTTGCTTATTGTTTTCCTCAATGTTTATTTAGTTCAGACAGTGGTAAATTGTAAAGCAAATCTGCAGTAAAATCAGTATCACGATCACACAATATTGGCTAAAGTAATATTTTCTGTGTTTTTATTAGCTTTAATTTATAGGAACTATATTCAGTACTAATTTTAGAAATGTAGAGGATTATTGTTTTAGTTTTTATTTTAACTGCTTATTACTGTTTAAAAAGGTTTTCCTTAACTTTTTTCACATATTTATAAGTTTGGCACAAACTATGAAGACTCTAAGGCTAAGAAAGAACACGGTGAAGTTTTCTTTATACAGGCACTTTACAAATACTCTGATCTTTGCCGTTCTGGGTAAGCGATTTAATTTTTCTTATTATAATAAATTATTTCAGTATTGCATGTTCCTTCAAAAGTGACTTTTTTGTGTATTTCAGCTTCTGTAGTGTTTATGGTGTGGACGACTAAGACATTTAGAATTGCAAAATGTCAATCAGTAAGTATAATCTCCCTATTTTAACAGTTTTCATTTTTAATTATACTATTTTGGGCAATTTTGAATACTTTAGTTTGTGTCTGTAAATAGAGGTAACTTAAGTGGAGATTGTCAATTCAGTTTTAATTATTTTGCTAGAATTATGTGAACTTTTGCTTCCTTTAAATGAATCTGAATAAGTTCCTCCTAATTCCACTTTTCCAATTATGCTCTTTTCTCAACTTCCCTTCATATATACTGTACATATTTTTAAATGTTTATTTTGAGAGAGAGTGAGAGAGAGATCGCTTAAGTATGAGTAGGGGAGGGGCCGACAGGGAGGGAGAGAAAATTGTAAGCAAGCTTCACACTGTCAGCACAGAGCCTGATGCAGGGGGGTCATTCCCACAAACCATGAGATCATGACCTGAGCCAAAATCAAGAGTCAGACATTTAACAGACTAAGCCACTAAGGATGCCCCCTCCTTTAAATATTTTGAAAAGTAATTATCTTCCTATATAATTTAAGGTAACAGGAAATCTTTTTTGTCTTGCATAAAATGAAATTGGGTTATTTTGTATCTAAATGGGGCTGTAAACCTGGAGTCTGACTGGTTTCTAGGATGGGATTGTGAACATTCAGGAGGTAACTCTGGGTGAGTTCTCTAAGTAGAAGATCCGTTTTAGACTTAAAATTTTAAAGGCCCTCTTGGGAGCTTCTTGATTTAGAGCTAGTCACGATGTTCTAAATAAACAGTTAACAAACAGCCCTCTGAACATCCTGGACTTGTGCCTCAGGGATTATTTAGTGAGAGAAGAAACTGAACCTTCTGCAATTTCTTTTTTCTCCTCCCCTTACCTTAGTGTTTTCACTTGTGAGTTCTAAGTTCATCTTTGAGATTCTTATTTTTGTTTTCTAAATCTTTCTGTTGACCCTAAAATTTTATGGAAAGGAATGTTTGTGATGTTGGACAGCCCTTTGGAAACATTTCAAACAATATATAATCAAATCTTATGTGTTACTAAAAGCGACATAACCTGTTGGGAAAAACATTACATTGAAATCTTAGCATCAGAAATTTTAATGTCATCAGTGTCAAAAGTACCCATTTTTTTTTACATTTTTTTTAACGTTTTTTTATTTCTGAGAGAGAGAGACAGCATGAGCAGGGGAGGGTCAGAGAGAGAGGGAGACACAGAATCTGAAACAGGCTCCAGGCTCTGAGCTGGCAGTCAGCACAGAGCCCGTTGCGGGGCTCGAACCCACAAACCTTGAGATCATGACCTGAGCGAAAGTGGGACGCTCAACCAACTGAGCCACCCAGGTGCCCCAAAGGTACCCATTTTCAACCTGCTTCTGATTCTCCTGTGAACCTGCCTCATGACTATTCTCGTCTAGAAAATAGATGAAATGACCCCTGAAGCCCCTTTAAACTCTAATTCAAGATATAGCATTTCTTAGTTTTTATTTTCTTAAAAAAATACGTACTTATTTGGTACCAGACTCACTGGTCAGAAAGACTTCATTAGTGTTTGTCATTGTACACTATTTGAATGGGAAACCTATTTTTGTTTATCAGAAGATTAACATTTCACGTTTGAATTGTCCTTGTTACAGGACTGGATGGAACGCTGGGTTGATGATGCATTCTGGAGCTTCCTTTTTTCGCTTATCCTTATTGTGATAATGTTTTTGTGGAGACCATCTGCAAACAACCAGAGGTACCCAATATAGGAAAATTCAAGTTTGGCAGCATTTGTTGATAACTGCTACTGGGTTCAACTAGAAACGCATTTATAGAAACTGGAGAGGTAGCCTTGCCTTCTCCTTAAAGGAGAATACAGTTAAGTAAGGAGATAGATGTTATGCAAGAAAGCGAAATAAGAGATGTATAAACTAGAAAGACCGAAGGTGGGTGAGGAAGACGCCATGAAAAAGTAGCACTTATGTTATACCTTAAGGAAAGGAACAGAACAGTGAAAGACTGAGCAGGGAAAGAATGTACATTTTCTGAGGTAGTGGGGACAAACATGGTAAGTACTTTGGAGGTCATTGAGGCATGTGTTTTGGTGAATACTGCGTACACTGGAGGGGAATAAAGCTGGAAAGGAAGGATGGGACCAAAATCATAAGGAGCTTAATTGGTAAGTTCAGGTTGTACTGTTGACCACATGTGATGGGAGGCCCCACCTTCCCTTGCCTCTCTCTTCTTCCCCAAGGAAAGTACTGTGAGGTTTCTTGTATGCCCTTCCAGGGAAAAATGAAAAAGTACATACCCCTGTGTGTGTTTCTTCTTCTCTTTTTATTTTTTATTTTTATTATTTAAAAAAAATTTTTAATGTTTTATTTATTTCTGAGAGAGAGAGAGAGACAGCGTGAGCAGGGGAGGTTTAGAGAGAGAAGGAGATACAGAATCTGAAACAGGCTCCAGGCTCTGAGCTGTCACCACAGAGCCCGACGCAGGGCTCGAACCCATGAACCGTGAGATCATGACCTTAGCTGAAGTCGGACACTTAACTGACTGAGCCACCCAGGCACCCCTCTTCCTTTCTTTTTAAAAGCGTACAATAATAATTATACGTATGATCTTATATACATGTATACATTGTTCTGCACCTTCTTGTTTGAGATCTATCTTTCTATACCATCCTGTATAGATCTACCACATTTTTTAAAAGTAGGCTCCATGCCCAATGTGGAGCTTGAACTCACAATCCTGAGATTGAAAGTCACATGCTCTACTGACTGAGCCAGCCAGTCACCCCAAGATCTACCACATTAATTTTTAATGGCTCTATAGCATTCCATAATATGAATGTAGCATAATTTATAGAAGCAGTCCCTAATTATTAGGCTCTTTGTTTCTAAGATTATTGTTACTATCAGCAATGCTTTTTGAGTGCTGTTGGACCTAGTAAATGTGGCTCAGTCAGTATGCTTTATTTTCACCAGTCAGATTAGCAGTTTATCTTTTGTTAGGGGAGGAGTTAACAAGTAGTGGGCAAGGAAGGTAAACCTGACGTGGAGAAAAATGTACAGAAAATCCCCTTCCCCAAACATTGTAGATTGCAGAACTGCTTTCCAGAAAGATCTTATCCAGTTACGCTTTTATCAGCATGGTTTGGGAGCTCCAGTTTCACTGTGTCATTGGTAGTAATCTTCCTAATTTGAGAGTAAAATATTAAATTTTTGTTTTTTGAATTTATGAGAAATGTTAAAAATGTAAATATTTTTGTGTACAATGACACTGTTCGCTATAAACTGAAAACTGAACAGGTTTAAATGCACTAGTAACACTATTCCTTCTTGTTTTGGGTGTAGATATGCCTTCATGCCATTAATAGATGATTCTGATGACGAAATTGAAGAATTCATGGTGACATCTGAAAACTTAAGTGAGTGATACCTCTTCTTATTAAATGACCAGTGTATGGTACCTCTACCTGTGATGCAAAGTCACATACACTGTTTTCCTATTGAAATAATTTTAAAACTGTATCTGCAAAAACCTCTGTTATGGCAGATAATCACAAAAGAAGAGTCAGTAATGAAATTTTCTTTTTCTTTTTTAAATGTTTTTAATGTTTATTTTTGAGAGAGAGAGCATGAGTGGGGGAGAGGCAGAGAGAGAGAGAGAGAAACAGAATCTGAAGCAGGCTCCAGGCTCTGAGCTGTCAGCACAAAGCCCAACACGGGGCTCAAACCCACAAACCGCAAGATAACGACCTGAGCTGAAGTCAGACACTTAACTAACTGAGCCACCCAGGCCCCTCAGTAATGACATTTTCAAGATTGTTAATGTAGTGTGAGCTTTTGTCACTTGTTTGCTCTTAAATTCTAAGTATTAAAGTAGGTAAACTTTTTCACACTAATAATTTAGTTTATATTGTGCTTAGCTTCTAATAATCTTCTTAATGATAATTGCTAAATTTCCTTGAATCACCTCTTCTTGCTCTTCAGAATTATACAGATCTGTAATTTCCTGATCATGTCCAAAGCATTTCTAATTACAGTTTTAGTGCTACTTTTATCTTTCAATTAATTTCTCCATAGCATCTTATCGTTTTATTAATTTCACCATAATACTTTAATTAAGCATTTGTTGAGGCAACATCAACACATAATTCAGTTGCTGAGAATGAGTATAGAGATGTAACATATTTATGAATTATGACTCTCAATATTATCAAGCAGTCAGTCCCACAGGTTGATCAATAGAATCCGTGCAATCCCAATCATAATTCTAACAGACCTAAAAAAAAATCTAAATTGTTAAGATGATTTTAAAATGTATATGGAAAAGCACAGGACCTAGAAGAACCAAAACATTCTTGTAGTTAAACATGGACAGATCTTGAAAACATTATACTAATTGAAAGAATCCAGTCATAAACATCACAAATTGTATAATTCCATTTATATGAAAAGTCCACAAAAGGTAAATCCGTAGAGACAGGAAATATATTGGGGATTGCCAAGGGTTGATGGAAGGCATCAGTAGGGAGTGACTACTGATGGGTATGGGATTTCTTTTTAGGGTGATGAAAATCTTGTGAAATTAGTAGTGATGCTGGTACAGTTCCGTGACTACTGAAATTCAGTGAGTTGTTGTACACTTCAAAGTGGTGCATTTTATAGTGTGGGAATTAGATCTCGATAAAATAAAATTAATAGATTTACACTAATTTCAAGACATAGAAATTTCATGGGATGCCCAAGTGGCTTGGTTGGTTAAACCCAACTCGATCTCACCTCAGGTCATAATCTGAGGTCATGTGTTGGAGCCCCGCATTGGGCTCGCTGTCGTCAGTGCGGGGACCCTTTTGGATCCTCTGTCTCCCTCTCTCTCTCTGCCCATCCCCTGCAAACACACATGTGCTCTCTCTCTCTCTCAAAATAAACATTAAAAAAATTATTTCTTTAAAAAGTTAAACATATACCTGTTGTACAACCCAGCCATTCCACGCCAAGGTATTTACCCAGAAAAAAATGATAGAAATGAAAGCAGATGTTCACAGAAAGACACTAATGGGTACATTATTATTTTCAGCAGCTTTATTTTTTTAAGTTTTTTTTTTTTGTGAGAGAGAGTGTGTGAATAGGGGAGGGGGAGAGAGCAAGCGAGCGAGAGAGAGAGAGAGAGAGAGAGAATGAGTATATCCCAAGTAGGCTCCGTGCTGTCAGTCCAGAGCCTGACATCAGGCTCAAACTCACAAACCATGAGATCATGACTTGAGCCAAAACCAAGAGTCAGACACTTAACTCACTGAGCCACCCAAGTGTTCCAGCAACTTTATTTTTAATAGTTTAAAACTGGATGTAACCCAAAGTCCATCAACAGATGAACAAAGTTTTTGTGGTACACTAACAGGCTAACACTCCACAACAAATAAATCTCAAAACCTTTATGTTGAGTGAAAGTAATCAAATTCAAAAGATGATAGAGTCCATGGATTATGGTTCATATATGAACCATATATGTTCACTCCCAACAATCAATCCAACCATTGATGGGAGTAGGATTGACCAGAAAGGAATTTAAAGAACCGTCTGGGATGATAGAAATGTTAAGTGCCTCAATTTAGAGTATACACTTAAAATTTGTGTATTATATAGGGGGTGCCTGGGTGGCTCAGTCGGTTAAGCATCTGACTTTGGTTCAGGTCATGATCTCGCAGTCTGTGAATTTGAGCTCTATGTCAGGCTCTGTGCTGCAGCTCGGAGCCTGGAGCCTACTTTGGATTCTGTGTCTCCTCTCTCTGCTCCTTTCCCGCTCACACACTCTCTCTCAAAAATAAACGAACACTAAATTTGTGTATTATATGTATTGTACCTCAGTTTTAAAAGTCAGTGTTTGCCCTTTAGAAGAATAGATCTCAACTGTTGGGATTTTAAATGCCCCATGGAAACATTGTTTGATCAAAGAACCTCATTTTCATTCATTTTGTCAACTTATGATTATAATATATCAGTTGTTCTTGTTAATGGAGAAGCACTATTTGCAAATTATTGCAATAACAAAAGTGAATACTTATGGGACAGATTAAGTGTCAGGCTCTGTCTCTCTGTCTCTCAAACACAAATATTAAAAGAAATAAATATGTAAATATATAAATAATATATAAATCTACATAGATATAAATATGTAGATATAAATCTTTGTTGAATTATTAAATGTGAAGGAAAATAATATTTTATAATTTTAGATATTTATCTCTAAAATGTTTCTCATTGTAGCTGAAGGAATAAAATTAAGAGTCTCAAAAACAGTTTCCAATGGAACAGCTAAACCTGCTACTTCTGATAACTTCGTGAGTATAGTATACATTTAATAGAGTCTATGTCACATTCATTGACTGTCAGGAAAACATTTCTACCTTAGTATGAAAGTTTTTTGTATGAAAATCAAGTTTACCAAGTAGCAATACTAGTTAAGTCTGACAGTTGTAACTACTGTAGATCCTTGCTTCTCAAGTGCTATTCTTGGACCAGAAGCATGAGCACCTGGAACTTGCTAGAAATGCAGTGTCAGTCCCACCTCAGACCTACTGAATCTGAATCTGCTTTTAATAGGTTCCCTTCTTTCAACAGGATCTTTTAATAGGATCTTTTAATAGGATCCCTTTTAACTATTCCTACGCACATTAAAGATTGAGAAGCTTTGTTATAGTAGAAGCTTGTTAATTTTTCAGCATTTTAAAGTGATTTTGGAAGCCATTTCAGATAACATTTGTTATTTATTAGGAAAGGACTTTATGTGTTGCCTATGCAGTTGACAAAATTAGCATTTTTTATAAAGCTGGAAGCTTGAATAAAATGGTAAAATAGAGGATAGAGATGAGTTTTTAAATATTTTATGCATATTAATTGAGCAAAGTGGCAATGCCTCTCATAGTTTTATATTCTGCTTTCTTATAATTGTATAGGTTGTAATTAATAGAATATAAAAATGTATGTGTGCTTGTAAGTTCTGACAGGACAGATGACATATGAGAACAGTTTAATCTGTTTAGTAAATTTTTTCATTTTTATTTTTGTTAATTCTGTAAAATGTGTTTTTTGCGTAGTTTTATGGTGATTTAAACTTTTAAAAATTACAGCAGTTTTTAAAAAAATTTTTTAATGTTTTATTTCTGAGAGAGAGAGAGGGAGAGAGAGCGTGAGCAGGGGAGGGTCAGAGAGAAAGGGAGACACAGAATCTGAAACAGCCTCCAGGCTCTGAGCTGGCTGTCAGCACAGAGCCTGACACGGGGCTTGAACCCAGGAACCGTGAGATCATGACCTGACCCGAAGTCGGGCGCTTAACCGACTGAGCCACCCAGGCGCCCCAAAGAGAGAGAGAATCTTAAGCAGGTGAAATGCTCAGTGGGGAGCCCAACTCGGGGCTCGATGCCACGACCCTTCAATCATGAGATAACTAAAAGCAAGTTTCTGCTAAAAATCCGATACCCCAACTGACCTGCTTTCCTTCTCTTGTCTCCTGCAGAGAGATGAGCATAAATACAAGCGATAGAAATAAATAGGCTTTTGTAAAATTAGAGTATTTATACGGTCATCTTTTTCTGTTGAAAAATTATAAACTCATGATATAAAAACTTGAACAAATTAGGAGGTATAATGAATGCTGGGAGCAAAAAGCCAATACAAATCAATATTCTTGCTATTTTCTGTCTTACACATCAACTCTGTGTTTCTACTCTGTTTTTTCAGGGTAAAAAAAAAAACACCTGCGCATCTAATGAAAAGAAAACCAAGAAGTACAAAATTCTGAAATCCAAATTTTTGTTTATTTGCCTGTTTAAGAACATACTGGCATAATTTCTGTGGGGCATAAGTGCCAAATTCTTAGGATATATAGAAATGAAGAGAATCATGTGTTTGAAATAAATGCTTACGTTTTATATACATTATATTTTAAAATTCTACTTTCAGGTGATACTAAGCAAATGCTAATATATAAATATTTATTTCTATAGGATGAAGATTTGAAGTGGGTGGAAGAAAATATTCCCTCATCATTCACAGATGTGTAAATATTTTTTGTTAAAGTTTGAGTCTAAAATGTAGGATATCGTATAAAGAGATCACTTTCATACCTCATCATGTGCTTTTTGAACCTCATACCCCCTTTGTTTTGATAGGCCCCCAACATCAGCGAATGACTAGTGTCATGTCAGACTGCAGGGAAAACAGAGCCCTGCCTTGGTCTTTCCTTTTCCTTCAGTTCTCACTATACAACAACCACTTGAATGCTTGTGGCCTATAACCAACTCCAGCCTCTTCTGATCTAAGTTTTTCAGGATTAGAATCACTAATTTTGTTTCAACTTTCTATTATAGAAAAGTTCCAACATATGTAAAACATTTTTTTTAAAGCACATCGAAGCTCCATACTGTGTATGGGGGGAAGAGTTTGTAGGAAAAGCATGAGTGTGGGCAAAGTAGAGTATAGACCAAGCCCTTCGGGAACTTTGAGCTAACCAGGATCAGTGTTCCTGTTTGACGCAAGAATTCCACGTAGCCATTTCCACAGGGGAAACCAGCAGGATAGGCAGAGAGGATGACATCTTCATATACTGTTCTTTCCTTTCCTTGCTCCCGTTTACTTCCTTTGTAGACAGTTCCTGTCTAGTATGAAATTCTGTTTGCATGTCATAGGACAATTTGAACAGATTATGGCTTTTCCTTATCTCTGGTCAGCCATAAAGGACAGCTTAGCAGAGTTCACCTCCCTCTTCAATGCACTGAATACATCTTACCAAGTTTTAAATAATCATTAACCTCACAGAGGAAGCATTTTTGAGATTGCTAGTGTTTACCTCCAACAGTGCTGAGCACCCAACAGTTGTCTTCTGGGTCCCTCAGGTTCTGGTGCATACTTCCCCAAAAGCAGTCTTTTCTCCTCAATTTTCCTTCATAGTCGTATTCCAGACAATCTGACCTGGCCCCTTTCTCACACCTAGTTAGTCTCTCGCTTCTTTCTTATGCCTTCACCGTAGACTGCTCTCATTGTGTGAAGATATGCATAGCACAGTTTACCCATTTGGCTATTTTCAGTTTGGGGGAGATTAAGAACACTATGAAAATTCCTGTGTGTGTGTGTTAGTGACCCTAGGTGTTCACTTCTGTCAGCTGTGTCCATCCAGGAATGAGAATTCGTAGGTCACAGAACATGCCCGTATTCAGCCTTCATATTCACTAGCCTTTTAATAACATCGCCACCCGTTTGTTTTGTTTCAGAGCTCTTCCAGTGTTAGTGGATTCAGATGAGGTAAAATATATTTTTTGCTTATTTTCTTGGTGCTGTTATTTTCACAAAGTAGAAATATATTTCAGAAAGAAATTCTGAAAGTTACTCTGTAGAACGATTGCAAATGGAGCAGCCTGGAAGACTGCACTGATTTGTCAATGAAACTCAAAGGAGCTCGATCCTCATTGAAAATAGGAGTAAGATAAATGCTTGTTGGTATAAAGGAAGAGAGAATTATTTCATAAGATTTTGAGTCTGTGATTTGCTAACATCTATGTTGGTAAGAGTTTAGAATACTTTAACGTAGCAGTTTGTCTAAATCTCTTCTACTTGAGATATTTTGCTAAGGTATTAAATAGAGTTTCTATCTCATTTTGATTTGCTCAGCAGGAAATTTGAACAGAGGATGTGGATTTGGGAAGGTTTAGAGGAGAAAAATGAGTTATGGATCGTCCGGACATTGAAGGGTGGCCACGACAGGAAGAAGTCTGAGTAGTGGGAATTAGAGGATGGGTGCTGGGAACTCTAGCTTCGGGCAGGAGCAGCAGAGGGAAGTTAGTGGTAAATGAGCCATAATTTAGGTGGTGGCTCTAGGAGAGCAGCTGCCGCTCTGTTCACTGAAGGGAAGTGACTTTGGCCACAGCATGTTGATCCGACGGTAGTGGGAAGTTTTGAGGAGGCTGCCTTAGATACACACCTGGCTACAAAGCAATTGAACTTCAGGATTTAGAACTCTACAGAAAGATACATGATGGAGAATTACTTTTTAAAGGGCACTTAGAGTACTCATTTGATAAATAGTTGTACAATTTCAAAATATGTGACTTGTGTAAAGTGAGGCAAATCTGTGGATGACTGTGCCTGAGAAATCCACATGAGCCCCATCTCTGCCTCTCATGGTAACTCTGAACTTGAAATGTTTTCCAGCTAGCAGGATGTTAAAGTTTTCTGACCTTGTCAACAGATATTGACCAGACATCACCGGAAGTAGATTATCCAGTGTTTATTTTCTGAATCTACTATTTCTATGTATATCATGAAATATATGTAGCTCCCCACAAAATTGTGACTGTGAAAGATTAGAGAATTTTGTTATGTTCTGGTTGGAGCATCAACATTTGGAAGTATATCATCTTTTTTTTTTTTTTTTAAAGGAAATCATGACCAGATCTGAAATGGCAGAAAAAATGTTCTCTTCAGAAAAGATAATGTGA
The DNA here is from genome assembly GCF_008692635.1 of Crocuta crocuta. NCBI lineage: Eukaryota > Metazoa > Chordata > Mammalia > Carnivora > Hyaenidae > Crocuta > Crocuta crocuta. The sequence continues at coordinate 1,063,036 of NW_027531896.1, read as the reverse complement.
TTGAAACCCATATAAATGAAACTCAGTTAACGGTAAAAGACTTCCTCAAGACTGAAAGAGAGCTTTGTTTTGATCTAGTGCAACAAGTTTTTATTGTATTATCTTGGAAATCTATATATTAAAATTAAGAATCCAGGTGGTAGGATGGTTCTGCACCCCTTTTAAGCTACTCTTAAACATCAGCTTAATGTCCATCAAATTGCCTGGATTCGGAAATAATCTAAGGGAAGTATTATGATAAAGAAATATGCCTGAATGCTCTTAGCTGAGAGGAGGCAGGGATGTGGATTTGGGCTTTCTCTTTTCTCTGGAAAATATGACAGTTCCAGATTTAAAAATATTTTTTACGTAAACACTTCCACCATTCTTCCAGTCACTAACCTTTGGGGTAGATGATGTGATTCTTCTGACGTGCGGTAAAGCAGCGATTCCATCTCTTAGGGTTATAGTTATTAGATGCAATAATAATATTCTTTGACTTTTATACCAAAATGATTTGATATTAAGTAAAACTTGATTAGCCTTAGAACATAAGCATGTTTATATGGTTAGTTTTGGTGTGTGTGTGTGTGTGTGTGTGCGCGCGCGCGTATGTGTACATATGGTCTGCACAAGGTCCTTGTTTGTAAATATATCACCGTGCACATCAAATCACAGAGTTAGGTCCTCTCTGAGCTCAGGGGAACACCAGTACGCAGGAATAAGGTCTTGAGGATCACTTCCAAGGGTTTGCCCTGCCACTGTCCCCTCATTCAGGCCGCGTGTTCACGAACTGCTGCTGAATCTGTGTGGGGCAGGGGGTGGCCACATGGCCACGTGAGGAGTCCTTCCTCTCTGCACACTGGCAGATTCATCAGCAGTGACCCTTACAGACAGTAGAACATCCTTTACATAATCTTGGTTTATTTGATTTTATAATGAAACATATATTTGTACAGTACATCATTGTTAATCATGTAATTAATTTCTAGACCTTCGACCATGTTTTATACATCATTTTGTTACATATTATATATGTAATGTATGATTTGAAATTGTTTTGTTTTAATATTTTTTTAAATGCAGAACATTCTAAACTTGAAAGGTAGTTGAATGTAGTATGATGGAAATGTGAACGTTTTGCTGCTTTCGTGACCAAAGATACGGGGCTCGTGGACATATAGGATAGGAATTAAAGTTAGAATTTTGCGTATCTTTCTTTGATGGAGTTCTAACCTTGTGAATTGAGAATGGCTTCAGAGAACTTTGAGAAGCACTTAAAGTTTAACCAGTACAAAGACTCAGATATAGCCTTTTTTTTTTTCATTATAAAGCCACAAAATTTTTTTTTCTTTCAAAAGCCTACTTTTTCAATTTACTTCTCATTTACTCATTTCATGGGGATTAGTAGGAAAGGTCTCTAGTAGTAGTATCTACTGAAAGATACTTTCAGATTTATTTTCGATAGGCAACAGTGAATGGTTTGGGACATGCTTCCTTGAAAAAGAGTGTCCAACAGTGTGGGGCCTTTTCCTTTTCTTCTGTTTCTGACACGAATATGGGTCCCTACCTACTGCATTTCCCAGCGTTGTGTCCATTCTGGTTTTGCTGTTTTACCCCGGGCCCAGTTGCTGCAGGGCTGGAGGCCACCCTGCCTTCTCGGTCCCAACGTGTTTATCTAATACCACCCCCAGATTTAGAGGCAGACCCCCAGCTCATCATACGGCTCCAGTTGAGTTTTGAAATGCAGGGTCCTGGGCTTCCAGCCAGCAGGAACTGCAAGTGCAGTGGAGCAGGAGTGGGGCATCCAGTGGTGTGATAATAAGGGGGACAGCCTCTGGCATAACCTCAGTAAGTGGGTATGAAAGCACCGCTTCCTGCAGCTGGAAAGATAAAGGATGCGAAGTGTATAGCTCAGCTACAGGCTCAAATGCAAACTTCCCTCATCTTCTAGAGAGAACAGGAATCCCTCCTGACAACCTTATCAGAAGTGTTTTTCAAAGGGCATATATTCTTGTCACTTGCAGTGACAGTTGTGTAGTCCGTTGGTGTTTAATGACCTGGATTGAGTATTCCTATGGAGGGCCCTCTTACCCCCTCCTATAATCAGAAGGGGGTGCCCTGGGATTAGAGCTGTAGTTCTTATGAAGGACACTGGGGAGAAGTTACAGCCAGGTCATCATACAGCTCATCATCCCCGCTTCAGCGTGAAGTGGTCAGTATCTGGTCATCAGAGTTTTTGAGGCTATCAGACCAATTTATTCTTGGAGGCCAATAAGATGAAAGGATCTGAGGATGAGTCCCATTTTATGTGTTTCCAGACAAAGTGCTTACATGTTCTTATGCAAGTCATGTTAGATTTATATGCTGTGTGAAATTCGCTTCAAAGGGAATTTTCATGATTTAAGTTAGATTAGGATTTAATTATCTGTTTTAAAGGATAGTTCATTTATTTCAAAATAAAGAAAAGTAATGAATATATCCATTTTTTAAGCCTGAGAGATGATGTTTCCTTACTTTTTCTGTAAAGAAAATACTTTTTAAATCTTTCATATCCTGTAGAGAAAACCAACTTTTCCTCTGTGATACATTATGTTTGCACTACTATAATGTCAGGACTGAGAGTATAAAAAATGTACATATAAGATTGATTTTTTTATATCTTATTTTAAAGGGAGTTTGAGATGCCCAACTGGCTTAGTAAAACATGCGACTCTTGATCTTGGGGTCATGAGTTCGAGTCCCACGTTGGGGGCACAGTTCCTTTTAAAAATAAATTAAAGGGTTTTGAGTCTATTGCACTAAACTTTACAAGCTATACATGACTAATTTAAAGTGGACAGATGTTGTGCTAGATATAATCATTCGTTTTTTTGGTACTTGTATCTTTGTATGATCAACAGCATGCACTAAGCAATACAGAACACCAGGCCTTATACTTGTAAGAAAGAAGTTTAACATACTGGGTAAAGTTCTGATCATATCAGATGTATATAAGTGACAAAAGTAGGATTTTAAGGAAATGGACAGTATATACAGAAGCTCAGTACTGTGTTAAGAAACTAGGAAAACAGTGTACTTCAGGAGAAAATTTAGGGGTTTGAAAAGTTATATTTTTCTATTTAAAACAGTTAAATTATTGTATAATTTGGAAGAAGTTGCTTTGAATGTAGGACAAAACTGTTTCAAAGATTTTTGTTTAAAAAACTTGTATTTTTGTGCCTTAATATTTGTTCTGACTTTTAATAAAATGCTTTCTGAAAGTCTGAATGATTGATTCTAATATCTATTACTGCTAGATTATATATATGTCTTCAGGAAATATAGACCCAAACAGATGGCAGGGCATAAACAAAGTCTTAAAAAAAGGAGATACAACTGATTATGAAACATGGAAAAATGTTCAACCTCAGGAGTGATCAGAGAAATGAATAATAGGGTGAATTTTTTAAATTAACAAGTCTATACTAATATATTTATAAAACCTGTTTCAGCTTTCAAAGTCTGATGAACACATTCATTAATGGCAGTAATGTCATTGATTCAGTCTTTGGAAAAAAGTTAAATGTGTGTATAACCTTTCAGTGTTGCCAATTCTGGTGATATTTTTAAAAATTCAAATTACAGGAGAACCTAGTGGCTTAGTCAGTTGAGTGTCTGACTTTGGCTCAGGTTGTGATCTCACAGTTCGTGAGTTCAAGCCTCACATCGGGCTCTGTGCTGACAGCTCAGAGCCTGGAGCCTGCTTCGGCTTCTGTGTCTTCCTCTCTCTCTGCCCCTCCCCCACTCACATTCTGTCTCAAAAATGAATAAACATTAAAAAATATTTTTAATAAAAATAAAATTTTAAATTATAGAATAAGGCTTCTGCACAAAAATGCTGGTTATAGCATTTTTTTTTTATTCAACATTTCAGAAGGTTAAGACAAAAAGACATTTATTTCTTGGTCATGCATCCTGGGCGTAGAGGTGGGCAGGGCAGGCTTCCACCACACATCCCCTCAGGGACCCAACGTTTACTTGTGTCTCCTGAGTCCTCCAGTTGCTAGGGCCTGTCATCTGCATGCAGCCAGCTGGAGAAAGGACAGCCTGGGAAGTTTGGGGGGGGCGAAACCCAGAGGTGCTGCTCATCACTTTGGCACACTCACATGGCCACACAAACTGCCAGGCGTCTGAGAACTACCAGCCACATGCCTGCTTTGGTGGCTTTGGGTGGACGGCCAATGGCCTCTGCCACAGATTACATGGGAGCAGTGGAGAGGGGAGACAAAAACTGCCTTTCTATTTTCTTTTTTTTTTTTTTTATTGTTTTATTTTTTTTTGAAGAGAGAGACAGGGTGA
>NW_027531896.1:1050607-1058339 GCF_008692635.1 Crocuta crocuta | reverse complement strand
TTTTTAATGTTTTATTTATTTTTGAAAGAGAGAGACAGCGTGAGCAGAGGAGGGTCAGAGAGAGAGGGAGTCACAGAATCCAAAGACAGGCTCCAGGCTCTGAGCTAGCTGTCAGCACAGAGCCCGACATGGGACTCGAACCCACAAACCTGAGATCATGACCTGAGCCGAAGTCGGACGCTTAACCGACTGAGCCACCCAGGCGCCCCTGCCTTTCTATTTTCTAATGTAAACAGACGGAGAAATAAATATGTGAACATCAGTGGTCCACAAGTAGGTTTTATGATATCAGAAAATCTAGACGCGAGCATGGTCTCAGACCGCAGCTTCATCCATTAATGACTAGAACCCATCCTGCCCCAAGTAAATGTAATGTGGAGAATATTCTTGGAAATTCTCCCAGCCTTGGAGGTGACCAGGATGGGTATGCCCCCGAGGAAAAGCAGGCCTGTTGTAATAACAGTGCTGACAGTTTAGGGAGGGCTAGGAGGGCTCATGCAATGGCGGGTTCTGTTAACCACTGTGGTCTCGGTAGCCACGAGGTAGGTCTAGCAGTGAGTTTATAGAGGGGAAAAACAGACTCAGTGTGGCCAAATAACTTGCCAAAGTCACCCTGTTGGCAAACAGAAGGTTAGTGTAACACTGGTGAGAAGCACCCTTGAAAGGTTTCTGCAAATCCCTGGGCACAGAGGGGGTACATGTTTGCTTGTTAGGGAGTTAAAGTCCTGAATCTAGAGTGCTGGTGCTCAGGCCTTTATAATACAGCGAAGTTACACAGAATGAATCAGTGATGGTCATAGGTGCTACTGACACCCAGCTGAAATAAACTCCCCCACGTGAAACTGAAATCCTAAGATGTATTTGCGTGCATTCAATTTCCCAGAGCAAGTTATGCCCCTTAAGTGATAGTGGATTTGCAGCTAAATTCCCCATAACGTAAGCTCGTATGGTACCAAATTCAGACAATTTTGACAGTACTTCCTTTAAGTCATTGTGGAAAGGTAGTAAGAAACTGCAATGGAAGTCTATGTACAGAGAAACTTTTAAATGCCATCCAGCAGATGGTGCCAAAGAATCTCTGAAGAGTTCTGGCCTGTAATTCTTGCCTTTAAAATGTTCTTTAATTAACTTACCAAATATCGTTGAACCAATTTAGAGACGAAATAAAGAAACTTTTTAAAAGTCCAGTAAGGGCTTTATTATACTAGGTTTCTCTTCCATAGATTATGCCTTTCAGAAATGCTGTGGTAGGTTTTCTGTTTCTTACCTGTGATGTGTTTTCCCCAGCACCTCTGGACACTCACCTTAGGACCTTGATAAAGTTATTCACTTTTTATGTGTTCAATCTGGGGGGGCCTGGGTGGCTCAGTTGGTTAAGCGTATGGCTTTGGCTCAGGTCATGATCTCATGGTTTGTGGGTCTGATCTCCACATCAGGCTCTGTGCTGACATTTTGGGGCCTGGATGGAGACTGCTTCAGATTCTGTGCCTCCCTCTCTCTCTCTCTGCCCCTCCCCCACTCATGCTCTGTCTCTGTCTCTCTCAAAAATAAACATTAAAAAGTTTTTTTAAATGTGTGCAGTCTGTCTGATTACCCCAAGGAGCATGATTGAGCTGCTATTTCAAACCCCTATGGGGCGCCTGGGTGGCTCAGTCAGTTGAACGTCCGACTTCAGCTCAGGTCATGATCCCATGGTTTGTAGGTTTGTGTCCCACATCGGGCTCTATGCTGACAGCTCAGAGCCGGGAGCCTGCTTTGGATTCTGTGTCTCCCTCTCTCTCTGCCCTCCCCCTGTTGACACTGTGTCTCTGTCTCTCAAAAATAGACATTTAAAAACATTATTTAAACCCCTGTGATCTGTAAAAACAAAACAAAAACCCACCACTTAGCTACTAATGAAGCTCTTCTTCCTTAAAAAAAAAAAAAAAAAAAATCTACAAAGAGCACCACCATCCTGGGAAAACAGTTATCATTTTGGAATATTTGCAGCTCTCTCAGAATTAGAACTTGGGGGGTGCCCGGGTGGCTCAGTCGATTAAGAGTCCAATTCTGGATTTTGACTCAGGTCGTGATCTCATGGTTCGTGAGTTTGAGGCCCATGTCAGGCTCTGTGCTAACAGCACGGAGCCTGCCTGGGATTCTCTTTCTCCCTCTCTCTCTGACCCTCCCCTGCTTGCTCACTCTGGTGTGCTCTCTCTCTCAAAATAAATAAATAAACTTTAAAAAAATTAGAACTTGGCAGCTGGAAGGGGACTCTGAGATCATTTTATGGGTGAGAAAATGGGGAAGCAGGAAACCTGCATTGACTCCAGACCCCCCAGGCAGAACTGAAGCCTGTATCCTCATTTGCTCTTCTCACTTCTAGATCCTTGGAGTCAGAAGGAGGTTAGTGCCCTGGGAGGGTTGAACTGCATATCAAAACTTGAAATACACTTTCTGTGTTTTGGTGACCCCCTGCCACATCATTTTATATGACTGTTGTCTTTCATTCCAGCCTCCAAATTCTGTCTCTACAATAAATAGTTGTAATTTTGATTCTCTGCTTCTTAAGTTGGGGCATAATGGAGTCCAGAGAATTAGTGACAGTGTCTATTCTAGTCTCAGCACTACTAAAAATAGAAGATTCCATACACTTTATCTTTCCCTTTTTTAAAAAAAGAATGCTTGACCATTGGTGTATCTGCCTCCAAAGGATTATTATTAGACATTTCTTTTTAAAAATTTTTTTACATTTATTTATTTTTGAGAGACCAAGAGAGACAGAGTGTGGGTGGGGAGGGGCAGAGAGAGAAGGAGACACAGAATTGAAAGCAGGCTCCAAGCTCTGAGCAAGCTGTCAGCACAGAGCCCGATGCAGCGCTCGAACCCACGAACTGTGAGATCATGTCCTGAGCTGAAGTCAGACACTAACCGACTGAGCCACCCAGGCGCCCCTAGACCTTTCTATTAAGGGAATGAACAAGCTAGCCTTTTCACTATGAAATTGCTTTTAAATAATGAATTGTATTATAATTCATATAATTGTACTTGTAGATTTCAAGTTCTGATCATGGAGAAGTACCTTCTATTGGGCCAAACTTCCCCACAAATAACAACTCTAGACAAAATTTAAGTAAGAACTACTTGAAGACATTGGAGACAGGCAGATAGCAGGGAGATGTAGGAAGAGACTCAACACTTGGATGAAGGGAAGTGCGCTGGGTGATTTCCCCATTTTTTATGGCTTTTACACTGACAGCACACCGCTGTTCTTGCCAGATAGAGTAAACCCAGATATAAACCCTGCTCTTCAACTTGCTGAATTGGAAGAAGACAAAGATTAGAAGAGCCGCAGGATCTGGAAAGTGGAAGAATTACCGAACGAGAGAAACAGAGAAGGTGAGCACTACGTTCTGTGTATAAACCTCCCAAATCACTGGCTCCCCCTGTGCTCCGCGTGTTTGGACTCCATGCAGCCCACCCAAAGCTAAGAAAGTACAACTGAAATTTCTGCTACCACAGGAGACTGAAGTTTGACTTGTGTCACACCACGTGCTTAAGAAAATGATGTGTGGGTGACATCAGAGATAATGAGCGACTAAGGATCTCTGAAAGTTTGTCCCTTTATAAAAACAATGAAAAACTTGTAAAAAAAAAAAAAACTTTCAAAATGAACTTTCAAGACTCTGAATATTAACCAGTCTTGCAGCAACCTAAAGAGCGTTTACTACAGAATAATGCCTGGATTTCAGTAAGAACACAAGGTTGCCTTTCATCTGCCCCACTCTCCTACTCTGTTTCCAGCTCAGCAGTTGCCTTTGATTTTTTTTTTTTTTTTTTTATTTCTAGGAGAGAGACAGCGTGAGCAGGGGAGGGTCAGAGAGAGAGGGAGTCACAGACTGAAACAGGCTCCAGGCTCTGAGCTGGCAGTCAGCACAGAGCCCGACGTGGGGCTCGAACCCACGAACCTTGAGATCATGACCTAAGCGAAAGTCGGACGCTTAACCGACTAAGCCACCCAGGCGCCCCAGCAGTTGCCTTTGAAATTCAGGGCCCACATTCCTAGTACTCTAGGGAACAGATGGAGCTGGAGGCCTTTCAAAATCTCATTTCCAAAAATTGAGATTATTCTTTGATTGGGCTAGTGGTTCCTTGGAATTCACCACTAGAAAGGCTTTCCTTTTTTTACCTGGGCCAGAGTTTGCCCAGTGTTAAAAGCCTCTTCCTTGGGAATGTTTGTTAAAAAGTATTTGCAGTCAAATGTTTTAATATAGCTGCCCGAGGCAGTAAATAACAATGAAGCAAATAACAGACCAACCTGAAAGCCTCAACAGTAAAACTAAAGAGAAAAGCTCCAATGTATTTCTGTATTTCCAATCTTCAAGGCCATGTGCGTATGTAGGGCTTTGCTCAGCAAAGACTGCAAGCAGGAAGTGAAGGCTAAGGCAGAGTGGTAAATTGGCTGGACGAGTGTTGAAGATGTACCTCACCATACATACAAGCACCTTGACAAAGACTGGGAGATTTACTGGTTCCAAGAATTTAAAGAAAATTATGTCCACTAATTAGCTGGCTGCCAGATGCCTGAGAGACTTTAGTGGCCCTGTATCACAAAAACTACAAATGTTACAGAATTAGTTCAGGAGAAGTCACTAAACAAGCAAACATTAAAACAAGCAGCAACAACAATCTCTAAGGAGAGGATAAAATCTGATTTCCAGAGTTATCACATTACTTAAAATGTCCAGCTTTCACCAAAAAAAAATTACGACACAAGCAAAGAAATAAGGGGGAAAAAAGCAATCAATATAAAATGTTCTTGAGGGGTACCTGGGTGGTTCAGTTGGTTAAGCCTCTGACTTTGGCTCAGGTCATGATCTCACAGTTTGTGGGTTCAAGTCCTATGTTGGGCTCTGTGCTGACAGCTCAGAGCCTGGAGGCTACTTTGGATCCTATGTCTCCCCTTCTCTCTGCCCCTCCCCCTGCTCACACTCTGTCTCTGTCTCTCTCAAAAATAAACAAACATTAAAAATATTAAAATAAATTTAAAAAAACGTTCTTGAGAAGGACCAGATGTTGTACTTGGTAGATACGAACTTTAAATCAGCTATTTTAAATATCTTCAATGACCTAAAGGAACCATGTCAAAAGAACTAAATAAAGTATGAGAATAATACCTCACCAAATAGAGAATATCAGTAAAGAAATAACAATTATTTAAAAATAAGCCAAANGACACTTGTGGGGATGAGCACTGGGTGTTATGTGGAAAGTAATTTGACAATAAACTATTTGTAAAAATAAATAAATCAATAAATAAATCAATAAATCAATAAAATAAGCCAAATAGAAAGAAAATAGAAATACTCTTCTGTTGAAATGTATAGGGGCAGGGTGCCTGGGTGGCTCAGTCAGTTAAGCGTCCAACTTCAGCTCAGGTCATGATCTCACAGTTTGTGGGTTTGAACCCTGCGTCGGGCTCTGTGCTAACAGCTAGCTCAGAGCCTGGAGCCTGTTTCAGATTCTGTGTCTCCCTCTCTTTCTCACCCTCCCCTTCTCATACTGTCTCTCTCTCAAAAATAAATAAAACATTTTAAAAAATTGTTTTTAATGAAATGTGAGGGGCGCCTGGGTGGCTCAGTTGGTTAAGCACCCACTTCAGCTCAGGTCATGATCTTGCAGTTTGTGAGTTCAAGCCCTACACTGCTCTGTGATAACAGCTAAGAGCCTGAAGCCTGTGTCTCCCTCTCCCTCTGCCTCTCTCCCACTTGTGCTCTGTCTCTCTCTCTCTCTCTCAAAAATAAAAACATTGAACAAAAATTAAAAAAAGAAAAATACAATAACTGAACTGAAAAATTATTATTAGAGAGGCTCAATAGCAGTTTTAAGCAGACAGAATAAAGGATCAGTGAACTTGAATATAGGTCAATTGAGATTATTCAGTCTGAGAAATAAAAAGAAAAATGAACAGAGCTTCAGAGACCTGTGGATCAAACATCAGTAATGTGTAACAGGAAAATCTGTAAGAGAGGAGAGTAAGAAAGAGGCAGAAGGAATACTGGAAGAAACGACAGCTAAAAACTCCCAAATTTGATGAAAAGCATTAATCTACACCATCAGAAAGATCAACAAACTCCAAGTGGTATGCACTCATACAGATCTATGCTGAAATACATCATAACCAAATCGTCAAAAGATAAAGAATTTTGAAAGCAATAAGGGAGAAGTGACTCATCACATACGGAAGATACTCAGTAAGATTAAAAACTGATTTTTCATCAGAAAACATGAGGGCTAGAAGGCAATGGGATGACATATCCAAAGTACTGAAAGGAAAAAACCTGTCAACCAAGTATTCAGTATCCTGGCAAACCAATCATCAAAAATGAAGGAAAAATAAAGACACTCTCAGATAAACAAAACCAGAATTACTTGCTAACAGTATTGCCCTACAAGAAATGCTACAGGGAGTGCTTCAGGGTGAAATGAAAAAATACTAAACAGTAACTTGAATCCACATGAAGCAATAAATAATACCAGTAAAGGTAATTATGTAGGTAACTACAAAAGACAATGTCAATTTATTTTTTGTTTGTAACCCCTTTCCATATTATCGTTTCAAAGAACAAACTTTTGGCTCACTTCCTTGATGTATGTGAAAGCGTGATGTAGTGCCTCACACAGGGCTGTGCCCTGAATTGGCACTCAAATAATTATCTATGTAGAGTGAATGTGATCATCACTGTGCCTCTTCTAGATCACCCCCCACCCCTGTCCTACCCTGTTATCCTGGGTTAGGCTAACATGCTGGGTTTTGTTCCTAAGACCTTTTGTAGGTATTTAGTGGGGGCTGATGACATTTAGAATCACAGATGTGGGGTGGAGGTGGGAAAGGAAGAGAAACAGCGCCAAACAAGCCAACAGCCAAAATAAACATATGAAACCCCACAGGGCAAGCAACATGGTGTGGGGCACCACGAGGGACCCAGAGAACCCTACAGGACAGCTTTGGGATGACTGTTTCAGACCGGGTGCTGCTTTGACTGGGTGTGTAACAGACTTCGATAGCAGAATTTCCTGTCTTGTTTTGCATTCCCTGCAGGGAACACAAGTTTATCAGCAAAAGCACTGATCCCAGGAGATGGCAATTGATTGTCAAAAAACTTTACAAATATTGGGGCGCCTGGGTAGCTCAGTCAGTTAAGCATCCATCTTTAGCTCAGGTCATGATCTCACAGTTCATGAGCTTGAGTCCCGCATCGGGCTTGTTGCTGTCAGCATGGAGCCGCCTTTGGATCCTCTGTCACCCTCTCTGTCCCTCCCCGGCTTGTGCTCTCTCTCTCTCAAAAAATAAATAAACTTAAAAAAAGCTTTACAAATATTTTCTTTAGATGTGTAGACATCCCCCCCCCAATCCCTGATATTCTGGAATATTCTCTTGAAAACTAAATATAGAGGAAAGAGAAGAGGTAATATGGAGGATAAACTCATTTTGCTCAAGTCAAGAGTTGGTTTTTGTAGCCTTAAGTATAGGACACTTGGCTTATTTTCAGTCTGCTTTTAGACAGCCCTGACAGGTTCTGGGCTTGGGTGGGGGGAGGTCTGCCTTGATCACTGTGGATCAAGGGCAGTTGGGGACAGAGAAGGAGCAGTACTGCTGGTGCACTGGGGCCTTAAAAGGTTAATTCACACCAGCCACCAGAGCACTAAATGGAAGGTAGCCATAGGATAAGGGCAACAAACAGAAATTAGT
>NW_027531896.1:951612-1049182 GCF_008692635.1 Crocuta crocuta | reverse complement strand
GGGGGGGGGGGGGGGGGGGGGGGAATCCCTGTTAAAATTTAGAAATGCTTGGGGGGGAAAAAAGAAAAGAAAAACAAAACAGAAAAAAACTCTGTTACCATAACTAAAATTCCTGAAATCCCATGCTCTTGTATTTAAGTGAAAAGGTGGAAGGCAGTCTGTGCTGGGAAGCAGCACCGCTCTGGGAGCAGCCTGGAGACTACATACCTTGGGCAAGTCACTCAACCATGTCCAGATTTGGCTTTATGAATCCACGGAGCAGGCAAGAGAAGAAAAAAGAACGCTTGCTTACCTCTGCCGACGTCTGGTTCCCACTGCACAGCCAGAAGAAGGCCGACAAATCCTGGCCTGCCAGGGGAGGTCACCATGTCAACACAAGGTGGGATAAAACACATACTAAACATGGCCACAGCGGCCAGAACCAAATCTTTCATTAGTGGGGACGGAGGGGTAAGTGAAGGAGGCCAGGGTGTGGGATGGAGGGGGTGGGGAACCAGGCTTTGGCATCGCGTGTGGTGTCAATAGCAAACACCTGAGAGACCTGGGCAGACAACCACAATTTCCATAGGCTTCCTGGGATTGGGCTGCTGCTGCCTGGTGCCTTCTACCTGGACAGGGAGAAGCAATCTGTTGCCTTGCTCTCCAAGATTTCACCAGGAATGCAAAATAAGATCACACAGGCCCTGCTCTACTTCCTGCGGCAGGAAGGTGGAGGGAGACGCCCAGTAGGATTTCCTGGGTAAGGGATGCTCAGGTGGCCAGCCTGCACCATGCCCTCGCTTCCCAGGGGGCTCCAACTCTCCTTTGCACCTTCCAGTGGGACACAGCTCTTGCTCCCAGACTGTGCAGTCTTCTTAGCTCCATTCCTCGGGCTGTCAGTGGGCTCTGCTAAGTGAAATGCGGAAAGGAAAAATAGATTTGAGGCTTGGCCAGACTTGGTGTGCACCATGACATCTGCAGTGTTGCCTTCTGAAAGCATTCTTCCAGCAAGAACTTAAATAATGTTTTCCAGGAGCCTGGGGCTGAGGCCATCTGGTTCCTCCCACAGCGCCTGGATGCAGGGGACTTCAGACCACTAATGTCTGCCCTTCCCAGGGGGATTGCCCACCGACTTCCGCGAAGGATCCGATGTTCTGATAACCCGGCCTCCGTTTAAAGGAGTTTCTTCTTCTGTCGGGGGTGGGGAGGACTATCAGTTAGGAGGACTGTAGATTCTTGGTCACCGTTCATGTGTGTTTTTGTTCCCCACTAGCATGATTTCGAAGGACACTCTACTCAGATGGAGAACTTAGTCCAAGTTTATGAAGCCCATCTCCCGGCCGTGCTGGTCCCGTTCTCTGAATGAGGTGGAGGAGGGTCGCAGTGAGTGGGCTGCGAAGCGGGGCACAGCTGCATGGGGGGCGCCACGCCGCCGCCGCGCGCCTCCGTCTCCCCAGCGGGACAAGGGGACGATCAGGAGGGCTCCGCCCGGGACGGGTGGGGGACGCACGACCCGGCGCGCNCCTGCGCTCCTGCTGCTGCCGCTGCTGCTGCTCGCCTGCCCCGCGTCTCGGGCTTCCCAGGTCAGTGCCCTCCCGCCTCTCGCCAGCCCCGCTCGCCCGGGACCCGACGCCAAGTCCGGACCACCTGGGCTTACCGCTTGCGGGGCTTGGAGCCGGTTCACGGGGTTCCCCCCCGCCCCCCGTCTGTCACCTGAGACGCATCGCGGGGCCGGGCGCCTGGGAAGACCCGGGCTGGTCCCGCCGTGGGTTCCGTGCGACAACCTCGGTCCGCTGGGGACTCGTGGGCTGGAGGGAGGTTTCCTCGGGATGTAGGGGACGTTGGGCTTCGGTGGGTCCCCGGGGGGGGGTGTCCCGGTCACCCCGTTAGGTTAGAGGCTGTCCCCGCCCTCCAGCTCCCAACATTCAAATTTCCAACTGAAATCTCATTCCCACCACTGCCGACTTTTAAACGCGCGCGGACTTTGTGAGCGGCGTTTGCGCTGCAGCGCAGGCAGAGGGGGGCCCGGAGGTCCCTGAAGCCGCCTCGCCCCGCGCCTGCCGGGCCTTAGATTTGGGGCTACATTTTCTTTCCCACACGGACACTCGGCTTGCTGCTTCGTTTTTCTCTCCTTGCCGTTTATATTTGTTGGAGCCTCCCTGGATTTATTTATTTGACTAGATTCACTTTTATGTTAACCAGTAAGAACCGATGATTAAAATTAAAAGAATGCAGATGAAATTGAGTCTTCGGAAGGTGGAACTGGAATTGCTGAATTCAGAGCCAGCAACCACCAGACAGGCTCTGGCCGCCGGGGACCCCTCCCCTGTGATGGGCGTGGCCCGTGGGCAAGCGGGGGCGGCCACCCCAACAATACCATCCACAGCAGTGACAGTAACCCAAGGCGGAAGGAAAGCACGTGCTTGCCGAAAGCCTGATGACTGCCAGAGTCTTTGCTAAGCACCTTCCAGGCTCTTCATTCTCAGAGCAGCCCTGTCAGCCGGGGGCCACTGGCATCCCCGTTTTGGGGAGGAGGGCCTCACCCAGGGAGATTGTGACTTACTCGAGGTCACACAGCCAGGAAAGAGTGGAGAAAATTCAGTTTCTCTCCTTGAGTTCCAGACCTTTTCCCTTCCCCGCGCATTTCGTGTGTAAATTCCTGAACCAGGAAGGCACACTCATGGTCACGGAGAAGCTCCTGGGGTGCAGGAAGGGACTCCAGGCAGGGAGAACTCAGTTCAGGCCTGCATTGAGTGGTATCAGTGCAGAAGTGATCAGGCACACCGCAGAAAGTCGCTGAGCCACCAGGCAGCAGAAGCTCGTCTCAGGCCACAGTGGACCCACCAACAGAGCAATGGGTCTTCCACCCGCTTTGCAGAATACAAAACAAAATGAAACATCAGGCTTAGAGCTGAGGGCCTGAAGCACAGGGCAGGTGCATGCAGTCGGAGCCCTCAGAGGGCTTTAGACCAGCCTCTGTGGACAATTCCTTTTGCTCCCTTTCCCTCTCACAAGGCTCAGTGAGGCAGGGACAGGAACCAGATCTCCCAGGAACGGAGCTGAGAGAGCTCACTTTTCTGCCTCTGCAGCGGCCACAGAGCCAAGCACTGCCAGGGTCTCACCTGTTTTCCGGGTAACCCGGAGAGACAGCAGTAGGTCCCATAAGATGAGACAGTGGCAGGGCAGGCCCCCCAGCGTCTCCTTGCACATCCTGTCCCTCCCCTCTGAGGGCTCTGACTGGATGCACCTGCTCTGTGCTTCTGGTCTCCTCTCTGCCCTTGTGTGTTCTGTGATGGCCCTGTGAAGGGCTCTGGAATAGGACCGATCACGTGTACTGGGGTTTTTCGATAGATGTTGAATTTATTGTCTCTTCTCCAAGATAGGGCCCCAGGGCCAGGCACCATATCTGGGATTTTTACCCAGAGACCACATATAGCAGGAGCTCAGCAACGTGAATGGAGGGTGGCCATGCTGGTGCTGGTTTGAGCAGGACCAAGCTGCGTAGTCTCTGGGCTGCATATCACATCACCTAGGAAGCCTCTAGAAATCTTGATGCCGGCCTCATCTCAGAGAATCTGATTCCACTGGCCTGGGTCGGGGCTCAGGCATTAGTATTTTTAAAAATTGTCCCTAGTGATTTTAATCAAGCGGGTGCCTGAGACCCAATACCCAATGGAACCCCATCCTTCAGAGTTAAAAAACTATGGACCTAGGAAAGGGCCATGGGCAGAGGAGTTCAGAGTAGACAAAGGATTGGAGTCACGAGGACCTGAGGTGACGTGGCGTACCTGGAGTTGACCTGATCTGAACACATTATGAGCCTGGGGCTCTTGAACCCAACAGTAAGATCTGCTGGCTGGTGGAGACTCAGCTGATGTTTGGAGAATGGATGGCACCCATGGGACTATCTCTTGCCACAGAGGAGATGGGTGGGGTACACGGCAACCTACGGACCTCTAGCTAGAGGCAGCAGGAATTCCTCAGGGCAGCAATGCACAACCCTGTCTGGGCTTCCTCTGTTTACCAGGAAATGTGCTCACTTTGTTATGTTAGGTGAAAGCCCAAGGGAAGCATGATGGGTGTGTGTTTTTGTGTGCATGTGCACCTGCCCATGTGCCAGTGCCTGTGATTGCAACTGTGTGTGAGTGAGTGCTTGTATTTATGATCGGGTGTGTATGTGCATGAGTACCTGTGGTGTGTCTTCATGTGCGCGCTCGAGTGTGTGTGTGTGTGTGTGTGTGTGTGTGTGTGTGTTACAGAGTAGGGGCAGGGGAGGGGGAGGCTGCTTTCTGCAAGGGTCTGGAGCACCAATCTCATGGGGATGGACAGTATCGTCTCCTCCCCTGCAGTCCTCCATGGCTTTCCAGTTGTGTCCTTGTCAGCGCATCTGTCCTGAGTCACATTGCAGGGGTTTTGTGATTAGCTGGATGGGAGCGGGTGGTCGTGGGCAAGGGGAGCAGGTTGAGCAGTGTGACCTGGGGGTCCCATGGGTGGAGGGCCTTTCTTAAAACCGCTGCCCACTCTGTGGCCTTCCCGCTAGAAGAGAAACAGCCTCGTTGGGGAGACCAGAAAGGAGGACACGTAACAACCCCCTCACGTCCCCTCCCCCCGCTAGCCCTAGTGAGAAAGGAGGGCAGGGTCTCAGCATCCTCCTTGCCTGTGGGGTGGTTCAGAAGGCTTGCCCTGGTGCAAAACTTCTCTTTGTGAAGGTTCTCTTAGCTACCTTCTCCCATTTGCTTTTTACGGTTTAATGATTTTTTTTTTTTAATGTTTTATTTATTTCTAGGAGAGAGAGAGACAGCGTGAGCAGGGGAGGGTCAGAGAGAGAGAGGGAGTCACAGACTGAAACAGGCCCCAGGCTCTGAACTGGCAGTCAGCACAGAGCCCGACGCGGGGCTCGAACCCACAAACTGCGAGATCATGACCTAAGCGAAAGTCAGACGCTTAACCGACTAAGCCACCCAGGCGCCCCCACGGTTTAATGATTTTTAAAAAATGTTTTTGGTATACATTTCCATGATTTTTACCATGGAGTTATATTCTATTTGTGGCAACCACCACCACAGTCAGGATACTGTTCCATCAGTCCAGAACTGATCTGTCCTTCATCACTGTGGTTCTGTCTTCTCCACGGTGTCATGTAAATGGAATCAACAAGTGCATAGCCTTTTGAGTCTGGCGTTTTAAATTTAGCATAATGCGTTTAAGAGTCTTCCATGTTATTTTAGTCTGTATAGTTGTTTTGCTAATGCTATAACAGTCATATTCCATGGCATAGGTGTACCAGTTGTTTTTTTTTTTAATTAGGTTTATTTATTTTTGAGAGAGAGACAGAGCGTGAGTGGGGTAGGGCAGAGACAGAGCGAGACACAGAATCCGAAGCAGGCTTCAGGCTCTGAGCTGTCAGCACAGAGCCTGACATGAGGCTTGAACCCACAAACTATGAGAGCATGATCTGAGCTGAAGTCAGATGCTTAACCAACTGAGCCACCCCGGCATCCCAGTGTAACCCAGTTTGTGCATTGGTTCGCCCACTGAACTGAATGATACCTATGGTGTCATTTCCAGTATTTGGTGATTCCGAATGGAGTTGCCATAAACATTCCTGTACAGCTGTGTGTGTGTGTGTGTGTGTGTGTGTGTGTGTGTATAAATATTCTTTTGGGCAGATATGTAGGCGTGAGATTGCTGGGTCATATGGCAAATGCATTCTTAACTTTGTAAGAAACTGCCAAACTATATTCCATATTAGTTGTGTCATTTTACATTCCCACCAGCAATATATACAAGACTGTGTTACTCTACATCCTCACCACTTAATATTGTCCACTTTGTTTGTTTGTTAATAAGTCATTCTGATAAGTATGCAGTGGTATCTTACTGTGGTTTTGACTTCCACTTCTCTAATGACTAATAACATTGAGAATCTCTTCATGTGCTTATTTGCTATGAGTAGTCTACTGGGTAAAGTTCTGTCCATCTAAAAAATGGATTAATTTCTGGGGTGCCTGGGTGACTCCATTGGTTAAGCATCAGACTTCAGCTCAGATCATGATCTCATGGCTTGTGAGTTCAAGCCTCATATCGGGCTCTGTGCTGACAGCTCAGAGCCTGCAAACTGCTCTGTATCTCTCTCTCTCTCTCTCTCTCTCTCTCTCTCTCTCTGCCTCTCTCTCTCTCTCTCTCTCTCTCTCTCCCCCTNTCCCCCCCTCTCTCTCTCAAAAATAAGTAAACATTAAAAAATGGATTAATTTCTTATTATTCAGTTTTGAGTGTTCTTTATATATTCTAATTTCAAGTCTTTTTCAGATATGTGAACTGCAAATACTTTCTCAGTCTGTAGCTTGTTTTGTTTTGCATTTTAATTTAGGTCTGTGATCCATTTGGAGTTTATTCTTGCATAGAGTGTGAGTTTTATATTGGGGATCACTTTTTGCATATAGATTCCCCATCGTTTGTTGAGAAGATGATTCAATTGCCATTGAATTGTCTCAGCAACTTTGACAAAAATCAGTTCATGGCACGTGTATGGGACTATTTCTGCCTGTAACACACTATCTTGATTACTTTAACTCTATAGTAAGATTTAAAATCAGGTAGACTTTAAGATTTTGTTATTCTTTTCCAGAATTGTTTTGACTATTCTAGTTTCTTTGCCTTTCCATTAAAATTTTAGAATTAGGGGAACCTGGGTGGCTCAGTCACTTATGCATCTAACTTTTGATTTTGGCTCAGGTCATGATCTCACAGTTGGTGACATGGAGCTGAGCCCTGTATTGGGCTCTGTGGAACATGTTTGGGATTCTCTCTCTTTCTCTCTCTCTCTCTCTCTCTCTCCTGCTGCCTTTCCCCCACATGAGCACTCGTGCACTCTTTCTCTCAAAAACAAAAATGAAAACATTAAAAAAATAAAATTTTGGAATTAGCTTGTCTACTTCTCAGAAACAAGAAATCCTATTGGAATTTTTATTGAGATTAAATTAAATCTATTGATCGACTAGGGGTGAATTGGCATCTTAACAATATTTAATCTTCCAATCTGTGAATTATATGTCAGTCCATTTATCTAGATCTTTGATTTCTTTCATCAGTATTTTAAAATTTCCAACATAAATATACTTTGTTAGATTTATACCTAAGCATTTCATCTTTGGAACTCCTTTAAATGGTATTGTTTTATTAAATTTTCATTTCCCGTGTATAATCCTAGTATACGAAAATCTCATGGATTTTCCGTGTTGACCTATTTATTATCCTGTGGCATTGTGGGACTTGCTTATTAGGGAGTTTTTTTGTAGATTCTCTCAGATTTTTTAAATAACGATTATATCTTCTGTGAATATGCGTAGTTTTATTTTTTCTTTCCTATTTATGTGCCATTGATTTATTTATTTAGCTTTATTACACTGACTAAAACCTCCAGAACCATGTTGGATAGGGACATGAACATCCTTCCCTTGTTCTAGAATTTAGGAAGAAAGCATTCGGTTTTTTTTTTTTTTAACATTGTGATGCTAACTATAGGTTTTTCTGTCATGTTAATATTTCCATTTATCAAGTTAAGATTTCCTTTGAGTCATAGTTTGACAGAGTATTTATTATGAATGGTTGTTGAATTTTGTCACATGCTATTTCTGCTTCACTTGGTATGATCCAGTCTGTTAAAAAGGTGGATGACTTTGATTGATTTTCTAATTCTGAAACCCGCCTTCCTGTCCCAGATAATCCTAATTGGTCTTATTTCTGTATTTATGTATATATTTTTCTATATTTCTGGATTCCACTAGCTAATATTTCATGAATATTTTTGTCTGTGTTCATGAGGGATATTGGTGTATAGTAGGGGCCAGCAAACTATGGCCCATGGGCCACATCTAGCCCACTGATGGTCAAATCTGGCCACACCTGTTCATTTACATATTTCTGCAGCTGCTATAGCCCTACAATTGCAGAGTTGAGAGGTTGCAACAGAGAACATGTGGGCTTCAAAAAATAAAGTGTTTACTCCCTGGACCTCTGTGGATAACATTTGCTGACCCTTGGTTTATAGTTTTCTTCTACTCCCTTTGCCTGGTTTTGTTATCAGGGTCATGCTGGCTTCATAAAATGAGTGAAGTGTTCCCTTCTCTTCAGTTTTCTGGAAGAGATTGTGTAGGATTTGTGTCAGTTCTTGAAATGTTTGATAGAATCTACCAATGAAATCATGTGGGCCTGGAGATTTCTTTTCTGGAAGGTTTGTTGTTTAAAAATTTTTTTCTTAATGTTTATACAGAGCACGAGCATGGGGAAGGGACAGAGAGAAAGGGAGACATAGAATCCGAAGCAGGCTCCAGGCTGTCAGCACAGAGCCTGATGCAGGGCTCAAACTCCCAAACCACGATCATGACATGAGCCGAAGTCAGACGCTTAACTGACTGAGCCACCCAGGCGCCCTCTCTCCCTCCCTTTTCTGGAAGGTTTTAACTATGAATTCAATTTCTTTGACAGATACAAAACTATTTAGGTTAGGTTTCTCCTTTGGGCAATTTTTGGTAGTTTGTGGCTTTCAAAAAATTTGGTCTGTAGTCCTCTCTCTCGAGTCAACTGCTTTTAAAAACCCTGGAGATTACTCCACATTTCTAAACAACTGATCTCCTGTAACGACAGATACTTTATGCCATTGTTCACTGCAGAGCCAAGCAGTCTACTATGATTAACTTCTCTTCTTGTGTAAGTAATTCTTCAGTCGTCCTGAAGTTTTTCCCCTTTCCTCTCAGTCAAATACATAAGCACAGCGGTTTCCAGAAGCTCTTTCCTATTCCACATTCTGTCCGGGCTGTTTTCCCCGGGAGCCTGTTCTCGCCCGTCCGGCTGACCCTGACTTTGGCTGCCGGCTCTTCGGAGCTGGAGTCTATGTTTTATAGATCATATGTCTTCCTCTTTCTTGGCTCACTCCCTTGTTTTTCTGAATGCATCCTCAGGAAAATGATGTTTTACTCTGCTCTCGAGAGGCGTTCCGAAGTCACGGCCCTACTGTAGATAGTGCCCTTTTCCTACACCGACCCTTGAAAGCAGCCAGCAGCACACATTATGCCCAGGCTGTCCTTGGGGAACACCCTCATGTGGGGCTGCGGAGCCTGTGGGGAGCGAGGCCAGAGGAAGAGGTAAGAGCTGGCCCATCCAGTGTCCCCTCCTGACCAAATCGGGAGAGGGAGGTGGAGGAGAGGATGCGAGACTGTTGAGACTACTCCTTGGTCTGCCATGAATGCCATGGAGAAGGCACATGTGCCCGGAGTCTAGGCTGAGATGGCTTGTGGGTCACTTCAGAGCTCAGATTGCAAGGACACCACGATTGACCAGGGCTGTCTGCACAAATCCATGGGGATGGGCTGACGCGACAGGGACACGTGAAGCACCCAGATCTAAAACAGGCGTACAGGGATTCTCCATTCTTTGAGAGTTTGTGTTGTGCCGCTTGGCTGTCGTGAAAGCCCTAACATTAGGACCTGTTTTCACTGTCTGAAAGAAATCCGGGGAGGATTTTTGCTTTTAGAGAAAAGGTGAAAAGCAGAAACAGCGGTCCGCGTTGGTTTCACAGTGAGCAGCGAGGGTTGGCGCCACCACGCTCCTTCTCCGGGAACCACACTCGGCATCTCAGCATCCAGCCCCCAGAGCTTCCGGCTGTGCCCCCCGAGCATCTGAGCTCCAAGCTCGGTGTGGGGAAGCTTGAAAAAATTTCCGTAGAAATTAATGGTGGTTGCATCTTCGCTTTAGGCCACTTTGGCTTACAAAGGGTTTCCTAGGAACCCTTTCTTTNGAGCGGACCTTATCTCACAAAACAAATGTCTGGTGCCTCCAGTGGCCCAGGTCCCAGGATCAAAACAGACAAGGACCTTGCTTTTGGTTTCAGAAGAGCTGCCCTGTATATGAATTTGGCAGACCTGGGTGACAATTTGAGCTGGGCTCAGCTGGGCCGTTCTGCTGATGTGCTCCAGACCCAGCCCCTCCGGACTGGAAGCCTCATTTGTCTGCGACAGCTGCCGGGTGAGCTGGGCTGGCTGCTCTAGGGTGGCCGCACGCAGCCTGTCAATCTCCAGCACGCTAGCCTGGCCTTTCCACATGGTGCCCATGGCCGTGGGCCAAGACTGAGCACGAAGCACAAGACTCCTTGAGACCCTGTTCAAAAATGAACCTGGGATCTGGGGTTGATCCAGCTACTGCGACGTCAGCAGATCAGGACAAAACCGCCATTGAAAAGATAGTTTGTTATTTTCAGTTCCCAAGAAGATGGGGCACGCCTGGCCTCATGAGGCCTCAGGAGAGAACAGGCAGAGAGATAGAGCAGGAAACTTCTAGAAAGCCTTTATTGGGGTTTCTGAGGGAAGGAATGGGTAAGACAGGGTAAGGGAGCTAACCAAGTTGAGACTGGCAAATTTGACTAATCTCAGCAGGGTTGTCCCTATAGTTGCCTGATCCTGACCCTGGGGCTATGGAGAGGGGGGCCTGGGGTGAGAGGGGGTGTTAGTGTCTCCCTCGCGCAAGAGCCAGATAAAGAGGCGGGGGATGGTTCTGGATTGGTCGGCTTGCACATCAGACGTGTGCAGGGAGGTGTTCAGAGTGCTGAGTGGTTTGCTGCCTCTTGGAATTTGCTAGCCCTGAGAGGGGCAGTCCGTCCCAAGTCAGCAGGACCCCAGATGTCAAAACATCAGACACAGAAACTAGACAACATGGTTCATCTAGATCCAGCCTTGGAACTGGTGTATCGCTTCCACTACATTCTCTTGGCCAAAGCAAGTCACAAGCAAGTCACGAGGCCAGACTAGATCCCAGAGGTGGGAAAAAAGATATCCGTCTTTTGGGGAAAANCTGGGGTGGGGGTGGGGGTGGGGGTTGGACTGTGGCTGTTCCTGCAAACTTCCCATCACAGTGACCCAGAGATTTCCTCTGCACAGTCACTTGTCTTTAGACAAATGTGTGCAGTCAGAGTGAGGAGGCGTGGCAGAGAGGCCTTCCCGGCACCTTGGGCTTTCTCCAGCGGTCCTCTCCTTCCCCTGGCACCTTCAGGAACGGGACTCGAGTCCTGTCAAGGACACCACTAATTATAGAGAGGAATGGAGGCTCCCTTTGCTCCCATAGGATAGCTTCTGGCCCCAGTTTTGGGTGGTGGGTATTGACAGTGTGAACGGTGAAGAATGAGGTGTGGCCTGCTAGGGAAGGACAGTGTGACAGGGCGGCACAGTACTTTCTTGGGTCGGCCTGGAGTCTTTTGCCCCACCCGGCCTGCTCACGCTAGAGGACCAGTCCTTTTTGACACCACACTTGATTCCAGGCAAACCACACCATCTTGCTCTGTGCAGCTGCTGGCCTCACCATCCGGGCACCAGCCCTCCCGCCGTGCCTGCCCAGGCCCGCCTCCCAACCAGCTGCCCCTGCTCCACGTGCCCCTGGAGGAAGGGCCATCTCTTGGCTGTTGACAGAAGCCTGACTGTTGCTGGGCACTCCCTTGATCCGGAGGGACAACAGTGGGGCTCCTGGGCTGTCGCCAGCCTTCGCGGGGCTTGTGCAGCCCTGGCGCCCTGGGAGAACATCAGGGCAGACTCCCTGGGTGGGAAGAACTTTCTACATCCTTTCAAACCCTCCACCAGAGTCTTCCATGCTTCTCAGTAACTGCCTAGGACCTAAAATTAGGCCATTACATGCATTTTCATGAAAGAAAAAAAAAAGCGCCTATACTTTGACAGGACTCACATCTACCCATCTCAGTAAATAAACTCTGTACCTCAAGGAAGTAATCATTTATTTTCCCTGCATGTAGGGAAACGTGTGCCCCTGTGGCAGTCTGGGCACCAGAACCCCCCTAGGGAGGCAGCTAGATGGGAAGAAAGGCCCCACGAACTCATCCTGATGATGGATTTCCCAGTTACATTGAGATATGACATCAGAGAACTGGAGGGCTAGGGAGAGGTTGGTGGCAACTCAAGGCACCCAAAAGCCCCCACGCTGCTTGCTGGCCCCACTGTTGCCCTCTGGATTGGCCAACGACTCCGACATTTCTCTTTATGCTAGAGATTAAAGTGCCTCTAGACCCCCCGCAGAAGGGGAGGGAACACTGCCAGCCCAGGAGATGCCCTTCACTCTGCTCCCCTGGGCTGTGTTTCCCATCTCTGCAGGAGGGGCTGCGGTCAGAGAGCATGACCTGCAACCAGGAGCACTGCCCAGGAAGCTGAGAGAATCGATGCTTCTCAGCTTATTTGAAGAAAGGGAAAGCACTACAGAGTTCCAAGGCAGGGAGAGGTGTCTGTCATATCGGAGGCAAAAAAGAAACAGAAAAGCTGCTTCCAGAGATGCAACAGACACCAGTCAGTCATTTACACTGTAGTGAGAAAACATACACACAAGTTAGAATCAGCTGAACATGTCAGTATCACCTCAGAGACTTCTGTGATTTAGGCCTTTTGTCTGATTGCATGATTCAAGATTTTACCCTTTCAGAAGTTACCCTTACAAACAGGTGAGATAATGTGTTCATTCAGCAACTCTGTCCCGAGAGCCAATCCTGCTGCCAGGCCAGGCACTCTTCTGGGCCTGAGGAGGCAGCATGACCCAAGGCAGTTTAGCAAGTGGAAAAGACTCAGAGCACATGGTCCATGTCTTGCCTCCCACTCTTCCTGGCTAAGTGCCCTAGGGCAAGCCCCTGCCTCCGATGACTCAGTTTCCTCCCATGAACAGTGAGGATAACAGACATATGCTTCTCACAGGATTGTAGCAAGGAGAAAATGAATGTCATTCAAAGAACAGGTTCATAATAAGTGCTCAGTATGTGCTAGGGGAGGGGAAGCAGAGGCAGACACAGACCCTGCTATCACACAAAGGAGAGAAAAACTAGAGAAATGTGAAAAGTATCATAAGGCAGATAACTGGAATGGGGTGCTGTTTTGAAGGGAAGCCAGGAGGCTACTATACCTTTAGTAGGCAGGTACTCTGTGATAAGAGGGCTTTGATGTGAAAGTGGAAAGACAGAGCCCGACTTCTGAGGACCCGGGGCAGATTTTCTGGACAGAGGAAACCGCCAGTGCAAAGGCCCTGAGGTGGAAACAAGCTTGCTGGGGTGTGTGGAGAAACACAGATGAGGTCCAGACACCGCAGTTCAGCGGATGGAGGAAGGCACTCAATCTGGGCACAGTTGGCAGTGGCAGGACTTGATCACACAGGGCTCTGTAGGCAGAATAATGGCCCCCAAAGATAGCTATATTCTTATTCGTGGAACCTGTGAATCTGACCTTGATTTTAGCTCAGCGAGACCCGTGTCAGACCTCTGACCTACAGAACTATAAGATAATAAATTTATGTTGTTTTAAGCTGCCAACATTATGTTGATTTGTTCTAGCAGCAGTAGAAAGCAAATACACTCAGCTCCACAGTCAGGGAGTTGGCCTTATTGGTAGGGAGCCATTGGTGGGGGTTAAACAAGGATGTGATGCGGTCTGGCCTCTGACCTCTGTCTTTGGGAAGCATGGGTCATAGGAGGGAAGGTGAGGACATGGGGAGAGCAGGTGGGACACACGTGCGGTGGTCCAGGACAGATCATTCCAGTCTTGCCATTGCCTGCCTGCCCAGAACCACTTGGGCTTGTTGACTAGTGAGGGTAGGAAGATCTGGAAGCACAGCACATCTTTTATTTAGCCTTCACAATCATCCAGGCTAATTCTTACTCTGAGAATAACGACTCCCAAGATGCCGAATCTCTCACCATGTCCAAGCTCAAAGCAGCCGTTTCATCTGTTCCGTTCGCTTTGCCCGCACTGCCTGTGGGGACCAGGCCCTCCCTCCAGTCTGTCCTCTCTCCTTCCCCTCTTCAGAGAAGTCAACCACAGGACACCTGGTTTTCTGGTAAAACCCAGATGTCGATTTGCATGAGTCACATGAATCTGAGGTCCTCTGTGAACGTGAGCACACATGTATACCACATACTGAAGCAACCAACAACCGAGTGAGAACGTTCCTAAAGGGTCTATGTATGTGGCAGGGGACAGCCCACGGAACTGAGAGGGGCCACCAGTAGACTGGATGCCTTCTCTGAGACCCTCATCCTGGTTCTCGTAGGCTGAAGAAAGAGGCAGAGTTTGCTCTCTGAGTGGATGGGCTAGATGCAGTGTGGTGCATAAGGTAGCCATGCCATCCTCCAACTGGGTGTTCCTTAGCCTCAGTTTCTCTAGCTGTAACATGGAGATAATAGTGCCCGCCTAGTAGAGCTGCAAGGAGGACTGACTGAGATAAAGATGGTTCTGTTTTCTACAGCAGTGCCTGATGTGAAGTAGGGTACTTGGTAAATATCTGTGGAACCCTGAATAAATGAATGGATGGATGGATGGATGGATGGATGAAAAGATGCTCTATATTAAATTTTGCTTAACATGCCCCATTTCTGAGGTTCTGAGGTCCTCCGGTTGTGGAGAGAGGCGAGGGGAGGGCCTATCAGGTGGGCTCCAGCAGGGGACTATGGCTGGTTGTGCAGCACGGCTCTGTGTGTGTGTGCGTGTGCGCGCGCGCATGCGCATGTGTGAGCTGAGCTCTCTGCTGGCTGGGCGTTACGTTCGCTGAAGATCATGCCGGTGCTGGTAAGGCACAAACAGGTCTGCAGGTGGGTGGTGGCTAGACAAACGTTAGCTGGGCAACAAGCGGTTAGCAGGCAGATGAAAGAAAGAGGGCAGGTTTGGGTGGTAAGATCAATACGATTGTCCTGACCTCACACTTCATTCCTTCATCCCTCATTCATTCATTCCTTTGTTGATTCATCTAGTATGAGCTCAGAGCCTCTTCTCAGTGAGGAGGGTACCCAGACGTCTGAAAGTGGTTTTCTGCTCTCAGGCATGCAGAGCAGCCCAGGCAGTGGTGGGCTGAGAGGGTGTCCAGCAGAGGCTGCAGTAAAACGAGAGGAGTCAGGAGATGGACAGAGGCAGGGCTCATGGTGGCTCTCCATGTCATGACATCAGGATCTGGAGAAGGCATGCTGGGGTTTAAATCCTGGATGTGTCACTATGGCCAAGCGACCACTTGGCTTCCTTGCCTGTAAAAGTGGGCATAAAAACGTGCCCACGACCTGGCGTTGTCGTGAGCATTTAACCAGTTACTTGTGTGAAGTGTGGTGACGGTGCTGACTCTGGATTCCCTCTGTCATCATCACTCCCGTGGTCATTTTAAAAGCTATACAAGACGGGGAATTGGGGTGTAAATATAGAATTATGGTCCAGAGCCCCAGAAGGGGGCTCCAGCTGGAGGACTGCAGTCGCTAATTTTATGTGTCCACTTGGCTAGACCATGACACCCAAATGTTTGGTCAAACACCCAGGATCTAGATGTTGCCATGAAGGTAGGTTTTAGACATGATTAGGATCAAACCAGTAGACTTTGAGTAAAGCAGATGCCTTTCATGATGTGGGTGGCCCCCAATCATAAGACCAGGATCCACCAAGATGGACAGAATTCTGTCTCCAAACTGCCTTTGGATTCAAGCTACATCAACTCTTCCCTGGGTCTTCAGTCTGCCACGTGCTTTGCAGATTTTGACTTCTCAGCCCCCACAACTGCATGAGCCAGTTCCTTAAAATAAATCTGCCTCGCATCCTCTGTCTCTTTTAGTATGCTGTGTGCATACACAGTTGTGCATTCTGTTGGTTCTGTTTCTCTAGAGAAGCCTGACAAAGGCCTTGGCCAGCCCCCCAAGCAAAATTCGCTCACTTCCCCCAGAAGCATCCACTTTCTCTCCTCTTCTTGGGTGCTGGGTAGAGGTCACTGGAATGAGAGAAGGTGAAGGAGTGATAACCCTCCTCTGACTTGCTCTAAAATTAAAATAACTTCTGGAGAAGAAACATGCACGAATCCGATATGACTCAGATGCGGAGGGCTTCGAGCCTTGGCTAGCAGGCACACATTTGGCAAGTGTGCTCTGTCCTTTCATAGACCTAACGGCATCAAAACATCTGTGTTCCCATTAACAAAATGCTGACATGACACATAATTGTGGCTTAGAAGAAACCAATTCAGGAGACGGCCCCTCTGAGGTCTGAGGGGTCATCTGTGGCCGCCTGGAGGGGTCTCGGGTTCTACTGTCAGCAAGGTGGCTCTCGGGGATTGTCACTGTCTCAGGACCGTCACTGTAAGGAAAACCACTGAGCCAGGTCTTGTGAGAACAAAAGCCTCAAGGACCACCCCCATCCATGCACACCCTTGGAGCTTCACCCATGCCCTTAGGTACCTTGAGAGCAGGCTCTTGAATTTAATTTACAAACTGAGCCCACATGGCCAGAAGGCATGGATGTAGTGGCAGGGGTCAGGTCCTCTGCGTTCTGGCATGGTGATGGGGTGACCTGAGGGGGGGGACACATATGGCCTTTGTCTTTATCCACCCCTGGCTCAGCAGGAAGGGTGTTGAGGTATAAAATGGCTATGGAGACCCACCTCTACTGGGGTACCGGTTAGTTTCAGAGAGAGGCGAGTGTTGTAAGCTCTGATGAATGTCCATTAGATCCTCCAGAATAAATATTAGGGGAGAATGGGTTGGGGAGAAGGTGGGCAAGATTTCCCCGTGGGGTAGCAGGGTGTGTGGAATATGGTTCTGTGGCTGCATGACTTCCAAGAGCTTTAGGACCAGTGCCCCCACCTTCCTGGCTCTCAGCACTGGCCTGTGTGTTCCAGAATCATCTAAGCCACCTCCACCCCAGCTTGGGAACAGCTAGGCATGGTGACTTCTGTTGCTACTTCTTCCACTGGCTCATGTCTTTCTCTGCAAACCCTCCACTGGGATTGAGCGACATGAAGTGCCCACCCATTTGGATTGAACACGGACAGCATAAATCCTGGTCTTTTCTCCTCAAAGATGGAAGAGTTTCTCTGCATATCTCTTCTTGGTCCCATTTCAAAGAAGTTATTAACTCAAAGAAGTGGAAACTATTTTTCACTATTTATTGTCAATGGCATAAGCCAGGCATGGAGCCAAGGTTTTGAACGGATGGAAACTTAAACCATTTGAGGGGATCTCCTTAGAGAAATATTAACAATGCAGCACCTGGGTGGCTCAGTCGGTTGAGCGTCCGACTTCAGCTCAGGTCATGATCTTGAGGTTGGTGAGTTCGAGCCCCACATCGGGCTCATTGCTGTTACCACAGAACCCACTTCAGATCCTCTGTTCCCTTTTCTTCCAGCCCGTCTTAGCCCCTCCCCTGATTACTCTCTCTCTCTAAAAAATAAAAAGCATCAAAAAATTTAAAAAAAGGAAAAGTATTAATAAAAATGAGGGCCCCTTGAGGGCCCTGGAAGAGGCCTTTGAAAGTGGGGGCCCCAACGTGGTGACCTCCTCAGCCACTGGGGTATGCCCCCCTTCCCTGTGTGGAGCCCTCCCCTTGCCGGCCCCATCTGGATTTGACCTATGCCCAGTCATGGCTTTGGTGAGCCTTCTCACCTGAGTGGGAGGAGGGCTGTAAAAAGGCATGTGGAGCCTGTGGTTGTTTTTTGCAGTTGGGGTCTGAGAACTCGAGATGGGAAGGATCTGCCCAAAGCCAGGCTTTGCTGTGGGAGGGCCAGGCTGCCATGCAGGGTCTGGCCTCCTTCCTGCCCCCCCCCCCGACTTGAGGCCCTGCCAGCCCCCTTGGCCAGACCTTGCCAAGGGCTACGTTTGCAAAGAGGAAAGGACTTCTTTCTGGGCTTCTGCCCCTCTCAGCCCGGAGCAGGAGATGGTAATGGGTGTGGGAGGGGAGGTGACCTGACAGGTGGACCCCCTTCCCCAGCCTGAGGAGAGGACAGGGGTCAGAAGTGAAATTGAGGCCCAGGGTCCTCAGTGTCGCTGTGCTTTCTGACATGCATGCGATGTCACAGCCAGTGTCGACAAGAACGAGCTGCGTCCTGTGGTCCAGCCTGTGCAAGATGACCCTGGAGTATGTGTGCATGTGTGTCTAATCCAAGTTCAAAACAGACAGAAAGTTAGCAGTGGTTGTCTCTGATCATGGGACTTGCTTATTCTTTGTTTTGAAGTGTTTTCAGTATTTTGAATTGTTTTACAGGGAGTATGCTTTCTATGATCATGCAAAATGATAAATCATTCTTTCTTGGTGTGGAAAGGAGAAACCCTTAGCTCCTCAGTCCCCCTCCAGTGTTCTTTTGTTCCCATACTGCCGACCTCCTGAGCCCTTGGCTTGGTCTGTAAGGATTCCAGCCTCATCGCCCAACCCTGCAGATGAACCCAGTGATGTCTGTGCCCGAGTCCCACTCCAGGCAACAGATTCTGAGAGTGGCTCTCAGGGGATCCATGTCTAGCACTTTGGGACCAAGGAAATCCCCTGTTAGTAGCAACTGCCGTACAGACCCATCAAACCTCATGCCAAAAGGCAATTGTTCTCTCTGTTCCCTGGCACCCAGGAGCACAAGGATCTTTTCTTTTCTTTTCCTTTTTCTTTCCTTTCCTTTCCATTCCTTTCCTTTCCTTTCCTTTCCTTTCCTTTCCTTTCCTTTTCTTATTTTAATCTTGGAAAGTTTATTTATTTTTTACTTTTTCCATTTTTACAGAAGTATAATTGACACACAAGCACAAGGTACAGCATAATAATTTGATACATATATATATGTACATATGTAAATGTATATGTATGTGTGTGTGTATATATATATATATATATATATATAAAATGAAATAATTACCACAGTAAGCTTAGTGAACATTCCCTTCCAGAGCTACAGGTTGTTTGTCTCTTGTGATGAGAACTTTGAAGACCTTCTTTGTTAGTCACTTTCAAATACACAATACAGTACTCTTCACCATAGTCACTATGCCGTTCCTCACCTCCGCGGAACTTATTTATCTAACTGGAAGTTCATACCTCTTGACCCCCTTTACGCATTTCCTCCACACCCCCCAACCCCTCAACTCAGGTGACCATCAATCTGTTTAGTGTTTTAGATCTCACATATAAGTGAGTTCATATAGTATTTGTCTTTCTCTGTCTGACTTATTTCACTTTGCCTAATGTCCTCAAAGTCTCTCCATATTGTCTCAAATAGCAAGATTTTCTTATGGCTGAGTAATATTCCATTGTGTATATATATATATACACACCACATGTTACAATTTTATTCCCTGTCGGCGGGCACTGACAGGTGTGAGGCGATCTCACTGTGGTATTGATTTGCATTTCCTTGATGATAGATGATCTTGCACATCTTTTCGTGTACCTCTTGGCTATCTAGATATCTTCTTCTTTTTTTAATTTTTTAATGTTTTTAAAATGTATTTCTGAGAAAGAGAGACAGCGTGAGCAGGGGAGGGTCAGAGAGAGAGGGAGGCACAGAATCTGAAACAGGCTCCAGGCTCTGAGCTAGCTATCAGCACAGAGCCCGACACAGGCCTCGAACCCACAGACCGTGAGATCGTGACCTGAGCTGAAGTTGGACGCTTAACTGACTGAGCCACCCAGGCACCCCTGGATATCTTCTTTTAAAAAAAATGTTCAGGGATCACCTGGGTGGCTGATTCGGTTAAGTGTCCAACTCTTGATTTTAGCTCAGGTCATGATCTCAAGGTTCATGAGTTCAGGGCCCATTAGGCTCTGTGCTAACAGGGCAGAGCCTGCTTGGGGTCCTCTTACCCTCTCTCTCTGTCCCTCCCCCATGTGTGGGTGTGTGCCCTCTCTCTCAAAATAAAGAAATAAACTTTAAAAAAAAAAAAAGAAAAATGTCTATTCAGTTCCTCTGCCTATTTTTATTTATTTTATTTATTTTTATTTTTATTTATTTTTATTTTTCCTACAAATAGTTTATTGTCAAATTAGTTTCCACATAACACCCAGTGCCCATCCCCACAAGTGCCCTCCTCCATGCCCATCCCCCTGCCTATTTTTAATTATACAGGGTATTTTGGTTATTGAATTTTATGAGTTCTTTCTATATTTTGGATGCTAACACCTAATCAGGTATATGATTTGCAAATATTTTCTCCCATCCTCTAGGTTGCTTTTTCATCTTGTTGACGGTTTTCTTTGCTGTGCTGGAGCTTTTTTAGTTTTATGTAGCCTCACTTCTTTATTTTTGTTTTTGTTACCTTTGCTTTTGGTGTCAGAGCCAAAAAAGATCATTGCCAAGACCAATGCCAGGGAGCTTACCCTCTGTTATCTTCTAGGAGTTTCATGGTTTCAGGTCTTACGTTCAAGTCTTTAAACCAGTTTGAGTTAGTTTTTGTGTATGGTGTAAGATAGGGATCCAGTTTCATTCTTTTGCACGTGGCTGTCCAGTTTTCCCAGCACCATTTATTGAAGAGACTGTCCCTTCCCTATTGTGTGCTCTTACCTCCTTTGTCATAAATTAATCGGCCGTAAGTACATGGGTGTATTTCTGGGCTCACAGAGTTCTTTGTTACACCTACTTTGTTCTGTTAACATCACCCCAGTGAGGATGGAGGCAGGGATGGGCCAGGATTCTGAGATCTTCCCTCAGCACGTCCGCCTGAAACCCTTCCATCCTGCCTGGGATGAGGCCTTTCTGTGCTTGGTCTTGAAGGTTTTTCCATTGTGGCTGGCGAGGTGAGCACTTAGGAGGTTGGTGCCTGTTGTCCACTGTGCGGGTGCTGGGAAGGGCTCTGGAAAGTACACGTAGAAGCAGAGGACAGCTGTGCCTGGACCTAGGAGCCAGTTAGGCACACTTGATGGCCTGGCGGCTGAGCGGAACCTGGGCCTCTTTTCCTCCACATGCTCTGCCCTCCTTTCTGTACTTCCCGGAGCCCCATGGCACCACCCCCAGGCTCCTGGAAGAGGCCTTGGCTCTGATCTCCTCTCCCCAACTTCAGAATGTAGCTGCTCCATGTCCCCTGGGGCAGCTGTGGCCCAGTGAGCCCTTTCCCAGCTGTCAGGGCCCTGGCCACCTTGTACAAGAGGGAGACAGCTGCTCGCTGGGCTTGACGTGGTCAGGAGTGTTTCCTCCGGTCCCACTTCCTGTCCCCACTGCCTGTCTCCCTGACCTGAAACCTGCACAGGAGCCAGAATTCTACTCCTGTGAGTTATGTGGCTCGAGTTATAGAGTTATCAGTTGCTAGTGCAAATTAATCAATAAGACCATTCACCACAGAGGGATGTGTGAAGAGCAAATGAGGCAGCGCATCAGGCAGTGCACTGGGGCACGTGCAGCGGGGGTTGGGGCCTAGGGGTGGTAGCTCTGGGATGGATGCCCTCCGTGTTCCCATTCTGGCCCTACCACTGCTGCGCTGCATCATTCAGGGGCTCTTGCTTGATTTTCAGCCTGTATATTTTCATCCATGAAATAGAGACGATCCCAGGCCTTCACGGGCTTGCTACCAGCCAGCAGGACTCTTTGAAGTAGAAATGGCTGTGTAAACTGTGAGGAACTCCACAAGGGTAACACATAAGTCATGAAGCCATCTTTTTTTTTTAATTAAAAAAATGTTTTTAATGATTGTTCATTTTTGAGAGAGCACAAGCGAGGAAGGGACAGAGAGAGATGCAGAATCAGAATCCGAGCTGTCAGCACAGAGCCCAACATTGGACTCAAAGTCACGAACTGTGAGATCAAGACCTGAGCCGAAGTCAGGCGCCCAACCCGCTGAGCCACTCAGGGGCCCGAATCATGAAGCCATCTGTAAAAGCAGCTTCTGATCACGTCTTGGCCTTTTGGCTAAGATCAAGTGTATAAGCGTCTTCTTCTTCTTCTTCTTCTTCTTCTTTTTTTTTAATGTTTTATTTATTTCTGAGAGAGAGAGAAAGACAGCGTGAATAGGGGAAGGTCAGAGAGAGAGGGAGACACAGAATCTGAAACAAGCTCCAGGCTCTGAGCTGGCTGTCAGCAGAGAGCCCGACGCGGGGCTCAAACCCACGAACCATGAGATCATGACCTGAGCTGAAGTCAGACGCTTAACCAACTGAGCAACCCAGGCGCCCCTTCTTTTTTTCTTTAAGGGAGGAGAGGTGGGTGTGGGAAACCCATTCTGGGTGGGATGTCCTTGCAGTGCTAGGCAGGTAGGGGATTGCAGGAGGTCACTGCCCGGGTGCCCCAGAACCTGCGTGGGAGCGACCACGATGGGGGAGAAAGAAGGAAAACAAACAAAACCGCTCTTCCCAGCAACTGCATTTGGGGCTGGGCCCAGTCAGGCCCCAGCTAGGGTGGAGACCAAGGAGCCCCCATGGGTTAACAAGTTCCAGGGGCCACCGGGGATTCAGCCTTGTCAAAAGCGTCCATTGAATCGGGCCAGTGAGTCATCTGTTTGGTGAAATCCCCAAGGTGCCGCGGCCTGGCAGCCGCCTTGGGAGACCGGCAGCGGCTCTGACTCCACCGAGGTGGCAGGGCGCCACTGGCGAGGCTGGACGCCACCCAGCCTGCGGAGGCCACATGACTCCCAGCCACCCTGCCGCCTTTGAGAAAATTATTAAAAATTATAAAACCAGTCCTCACTGTAGAAAAACAAATTAGGCATAAAAGATAAAATTTAAAATGATGTATAAGCCTATCCTGAGAGAGAACCCTGATTATCCTTTTGATGCTCACCTTTGTTCCGTGCAGGTAATGAGTCAGGCTAGACAAGGCCCGGCCGAGGGAACGCACGGACCCCGTGTGACTCCCCCCAAGGCCAAGGTCCTACTGTGTTCACCCCTTCTTTAGTCCTTTTCATGTCCTGGCTCTAAAGGGCAATTAAGACTGGAAACCTTGAGATTTTTATCACTAAGTGTGACTCTGGGTATTGCTTTCAGTTAGTCTTTATCATGAGAAGCACTGTTCTTTAAGCTTTTTACTGTTTTTTACACTTTATAGGATTTTTAAGAATTGTTTACTTATTTTTGAGAGAGCGTGCACGAGTGGAGGGGGGTCAGAGAGAGAGGGAGACAGAGGATCCAAAACAGGCTCTCGGCTGTCAGAGCAGACAGAGCCCAGTGTGGGGCCCGAACTCACAAACCGTGAGATCATGACCTGAACCAAAATCAAAAGCCAGACACTTAAACCAGCCGAGCCACTCAGGCACCCCTGTTTTGTAAGCTTTTTAAAAACCATCAGAACTGGGTGTTGACTTTCATTGAATGCTTCTTTAACTCTACTGAATTACTTCCTTATTTGCCTTGTTACATTTTTTAAAGTACAGGAACTGTTGAGCATCCCTGGTTTGCCTGGTTTATGTTTTATCATCCGTTTTAAAAAATGTTCAAGAGAGAAAGAGAAAGAAAGAAAAAGTTCACGAAGCCCAGATTTCAGATCATTAATTCAGAGTGAGAAATTAAGCAGTACTTTTGAAGTAAGACTACTGATCATAAGGCACTTTAGTTTGCTGTTCAACCTCCCAGTCATTTAGAATCATCAATTCTGCGCTTTGCTCTGAAAAGCAGGAGTTTTGTTTTCCTTGAGAAGCGATCTGGCGCTAGGATCAGGCCACTTCGTCAGCACCAGATGTCAGACGCCTTGGGAGGCCACTCTCCCATGGTGCTTAGCAAGCCGCTAGGGTTTGGGGCCCAAGGTTCTGGGTGGCTTCTGGAAGCTGAGGGTGAGTGCGTGGTACTGAAGCAGCCACAGTGGTGCTGGTGGTAACGGTGACTTTTTCTCTCCCCAGAACTGTCTCAACAAACAGCAGCTCCTGACGGCCATCCGCCAGCTGCAGCAGGTGCTGAAGGGCCAGGAGACACGCTTTGCCGAGGGCGTCCGCAACATGAAGAGCCGGCTGGCCGCACTGCAGAACTCTGTGAACAGACTGGGCCCAGACGCCGCCCCAGGTGGGTCCCCACATCTGCACCACTGGGGCCACATGCAACACTCAGGCCCTTCACCTGTGGGTTCTGTCCGCATCCCCACCTGCCCACGCCACGCCCTGTCCCCAAGTGGATTCCCGTGCCTTCCCCTGCCTTGCCTCTTGCTGGGGACCCTGTTTTAAAACCCTGGTTGGGGGGCACCTGGGTGGCTCAGTCAGTTAAGCATCCACCTCTTGGTTTTGGTTCTGGTCATGATCTCATGGTTTGTGGGTTCAAGCCCCACATCGGGCTCTGCACTGGACGGCTCAGAGCCTGGTTGGGATTCTGTCTCTCCGTCTCTCTGTACCCCTCCCCTGCTCATGCTCGTGCGCTCTCTCTCTCTCTCTCTCACTCTCTCTCTCTCAAAAAAATAAGTGTTGAAAAAAATAATAAATAAATAAATAAAACCCTGGTTGGTAGGGTGAGTGTGTTTAAAAAAAAAAAAGCGCATCTGCTGGCTCTCCTCTCTCCCATCTGAATGTCACCCATTTCCCCTCAGACCTTGCCATTCAAGGCTTGCTAATGCTCTCGTCTACATAGTATTCTCACAGAATTCTCAAACAGCACCACTCTTAGAGCATGAGCTGCTTTTCCCTTCCCTGTCCCCCAGGGAGACTCCAGTTGGTTCCATTTTTTAAAAAATTATTTTATAGGCTATTTTTTTCCTAGCAGTTTTAAGTTTAGAGCAAAACTGAATGGAAAGCCTAGAGAGTTCCCTCCCCGAACACACACACCACCTCCCCTCCACAGCGTCCCACACCAGTGTGGCAGGCCTGCTACAGTCCACTAACCCACACTGGCTTCAGTTTCTCAGGGCTCACAGTTAGTCCTCTGACCTGCGTCCCCCATTAGTGGGAGGGGGTGCTGCTGAGGGCAAATCCTGTTTGGTGAGGGTTATGGTGCCCTCCCCCGCCCCCCCAAGAATCCCTCCCCTGAGAGTAGGACTCTGACAGACACTGGGCATTTTTCCTGTTGTCCCAGTAACAGCTTTCACTGCAGGGCCATTGGATGGGTGGTTGGATTTCCTCCGGCCCCACCTCAGGATGACAGGAGTCAGGGGGCCAGTCATCTTGTTTGTTCTAAGTCATGAGCCTATGGAATATCTGTCGTTTTCTCATGTCAGACAGTTTATCAGGGGCCTCCTTTGTTGTGTGAGGTGAAGTTTCTGGGGGAAGGCATTGGATTCCCTACCTCTTCAGAGATTACAGTAGCAAGTCCAGAGCCTCCCCAACACTGAGTCACTGCTGTTTTCCTTGACTCCGGCTCCACCGGTACAGAGTCAGACCTACCTGCCAAAGTCCTCGCACTCTCCAAGGCACCGTGGGGCCCCAGCCTTCAGTGGGCTGCCGACAGCCAGACTCCCAGAGGCAGGCAGGGCGTCCTTCCTTTGCGCTACAGACGAGGAAACTGAGGCCAAGAGAAGTTAGCAGCAATAGGTACCAGATCCGACTTTCCCCCCGTAAGATGCTCAACTGCATGGCTGCTTTCTGCTTTCATAGGATCATAGCTCCTATATGGTCCTTGGGAGTTTCCAAGAAGAACCTGCAAGACTTAATTCATAAGACCACCCTGCCTATATTAGAGGCTTCTGTCCACTAGAATAGACAGAGAGGTAGCTATTGTTAAATTACTGAGCCTCTTATTGCCAGATTCAGGGTCTTTCTTCCTTGAACCAGACAAGATTTTTTTTAAGTGGCCAATTCTCTTTTTATAAGATTTTTTTAAGTTTACTTGTTTAATTTTGAGAAAGAGAGAGAGCAGGGGAGGGGCAAACAGGGAGACAGAATATCAAGTTAGCTTTGCACGGTCAGCATAGAGCCTGATGTGGGGCTTGAACTCAAGAACTGTGAGATCATGACCTGAGCCGAAAGCAAGTCAGATGCTTAACAGACTGAGCCACCAGGTGCCCCTGCCAATTCTCTTTTCAAATATTGTCCCAGTGCATTCTCTCTCTCTCTCTCTCTTGTGCTGGATGTGGAGGCAAGCAGATGTCAGGATCCTCACTGCAGGGTGGGGGCTGGGGGGCTGAGCCTGGGCCTGAAGCGTGCAGGTAGTAGGGAAGTTATCTTTTACTTTCTTTTTTACTTTAAAGAAAAAGTTTATTTATTTATTTTGATAGAGAGCGAGTCGGGGAGAGGCAAAGAGAGAGGGAGAAAGAGAATCCCAAGCAGGCTCCACACCATCAGCACAGAGCCCAACGCAGGGCTCTCATAAACCATGAGATCATGACCTAAGCCCAAATCAAGAGTTGGACACTTAACCAACTGAGCCACCCGGGCACTCTGTCTTTTACTTTTTTTTTTAAGGGCATTTGCTGGGAGTCAGGAAGAATAATTTCTAGTCCTGGAGAATTCTTGGCCTTCCTCTTTCTGGCTTCTAAGAATCTCCCTCCTCTTTTCCCAGCCTTTCTTTCTGGGGAGCATCACAACCAATCAGCATCAGGGCTTCTCCAGGCAGCCTCATTCCGTTCGTGCTCCCAGTGTCAAGGATTGCTTCGCTGCTGATCTCATTCCATACACAGTAACCGCGTTCCAGAAGGCACAGGAAGCGTCCCTGTGGCCCTGTACACTCACCACATCATGCTCATAATGAACCAGCCAACGGGCACGTCCTTCACTGGACAGAGGCCTTTGGCTCCCATTTGAGAAATGGCTGCGAATTGATT
Source organism: Crocuta crocuta (assembly GCF_008692635.1). Lineage (NCBI taxonomy): Eukaryota > Metazoa > Chordata > Mammalia > Carnivora > Hyaenidae > Crocuta > Crocuta crocuta. The sequence continues at coordinate 1,022,797 of NW_027531896.1, read as the reverse complement.
TTTAATTGATCTGTGCCCATTTATTAATTCCACCAACACTTACTGAGCACCTACCGTGTGCCAGATACTGTTGCATCTACTCAGGTATGATTTACCTGTGAGTTGCTCCAACAGGTAGATTTTCTTTTTTGAGGATTTTTTTCCAGAGTTCTCTACAGGCCTTGTTGTTGGTTTTTTTATGCTTATTTCTTTATTTTGAGAGCAAGAGAAAGCATGAGTGTCTGTGTGCAAGTAGGGGAGAGGTAGGACAGAAGGAGACAGAGAATCCCAAGCAGGTTCCTCGCTGTCAGCATAGAGTGCAACACGAGGCTTGAACCCACGAACTGTGAGATCATGACCTGGGCCAAAATCAAGAGTCGGATGCTTAACCAACTAAGCCAAGCTGGCACCCCTCATTTTTGAGGATTTTAAAGATTTCTCATCCCCAAAGAGACCCTACTCCTTCCTAAGGATATCCCTTTCAGTACAATAGAGTAGTTGATATTTTAAAAGAACTATAACGTCATTTATTTGCACTGACTGAGGCAGCAGCCTGGGAGCTCCCGAGCCTTGGGGTGTGAACTCATACTCGCTTCCATCTCACAAAGTTATTATCACTGGGTGCTAAGGGGAAGGTTTCCTAGAGGAAAGTGCTGTAGCAGTGGGCCCCTGGTAACCCAAGGGCACCGAGGGTGCTCCGAGAGGCCAGCTCCTGCCCACCTTCCCTGGCCCGGCTGCCGCAGCTGCTCCGGGAGGGACACTGGGTGACGTATGGGCAGCTGTTCCCGTCCTGGCGGACGCCGTGTAATTCTCACCCCTGCAGCCTGGGTGGCTGAAGCCACAGCTTCTCTCTTGTCTATCTAAAACCCAAAGAGCGTTTTCACAAGTGACACTTGGAATTTCCTTCTAAAGCATTTCAGAAGTGGCTCTGAATTTCCAGTGAAACAAAATCCACATCCAGCCTGTCCCAACTTGGGGACTTTCTTTCCACAAGTGCTGGCCACAGGAGGCACCAGCCTCCGGCAGAGAAGGCAGAGCCTCTCTGTCCCCGCCCCTCCCCCACCCCGGCCCCACACACCTTCAGGAAATGCCCTTGATTCTGCCTCCACAGCACGGCCAGCGTTCAAGCGCCTTTCTCTGCCCTGGTCCACACCACCTTCCTGTCAAGGTTGTGCCTCTACTCCTTCCCCCCTCACACCTGGCCCTTCACACTCCCAGGCTTCAGCCAGCTGCTGCTGTGAATGTGTAAGTCGGTCACCTCATGCCTCACCTCAAACCCTCTCTCACTCCTTGTTGTCTCTCTAACTTCATCCCCAACTGCTTTCTAGTGAGTCCTCTCCACTGCAGCCGCTGTGCTCTCCTTGACATTCCTTCCACTTCCACCACAGGGCCTTTGCACCAGCTTGTTCCCTCTATCCTTCCCAGATATCTGCATGGTTATGCCTTCCTTTCTTCAGCTCTGCCCCAGTGAGGCCTCCACTGACACCGCATTCACAATTGGACCCTTTCCCTGCCGTCCCCAATACTACTCCCTACCTTTATCTTCTACGTGACACTTACGACTTATTACACTGTTCTGCTGCTTATGGACCTTGGTTATCCATGGCTGCCCCTGTTAGAAGGGGGCTTCCTGAGAACTGGATTTTGTCTGTTTTGTTCACTAGTTATACCAAGCGCCTAATATAGTGCCTGGCACATGGTAAGCACTCAGTAAATAATTTTTCTTTGGTTCATTTGTTCAAGAATTATTTATTGGGCACTTGCTGTGTGTCAGGCACTGGGCTGAGGCTGGGGCCCCATCAGGGAGGCAAGGCCAGGCAAAGTCACAGCCCTCTCGAGCTGCATTTGGAGGGAGAAGACCAACAACAAACATGGAAAAAAATATGTTGAGAAGTGAACTCCAACAATTACACATGCCAAGAAGAAAGCAAAGTGAGCTCATGGGGTAGAGAACGCCTGGGGAGGTTTTAGCTAAGCAAGGTGGCTGGAGAACCTCTGGGAGAGGGTGGTGTTCGAGCTGAGACCTGAAGAGTGAGAAGGAGCCAGAGGGGGAAGTTCTGGGGAAAGAACATTCCAGGCTGAGAAAAGAGCAAAAGCCAAGGCCTAGAGGCGGGCTTGATCCCAGCCTGTTCAGGAGGCCTAGGAAACCCAGTGAGGCTAGAGCTCTGAGAAGGCAGAAGTGGGCAGGTCAGCCGCACCTGGGGAGGGGGGTCCCAGCTCTGACACCCCCCCACCATGCTGCAGGGCCCTGCACACGACACTCAATGCCTCTGAGGCGCCAGCTCCTCTTTCACTAAGTGGGCACGCATCACGTAGGCCCGCGAGTGCTTTGAGGATTCGATCAGACACAGCATTAAAAATGTCCAGTACAGTGCACACCTTGGAGGAGGCGCTCAGCACAGGAGCACTTGAAGGTGAGAAGCCTTGTAACTGAGATGCTGTAACTCAACTGAGGTTGAATGACCACAGTCCTTCTTTTTGTCCTCAGTTGCCTGCCCTGCTCTGAATGCCCCTCCGGATGGCAGAAAGTTTGGAAGCAAGTACTTGGTGGATCATGAAGTCCATTTTACCTGCAACCCTGGCTTCCGGCTGGTTGGGCCCAGCAGCGTGGTTTGTCTTCCCAACGGCACCTGGACGGGGGAGCAGCCCCACTGTAGAGGTACAGCCCCTCCTTCCCACCTCCCTGGGCAGGGCTCTGCTGGGTAGAAAAGGTCACCCATGGGACACTTTCTGCCTGATTCCTCCACCATTCCTTCCCTGCAGAATTGTGGCCAACTATTATGTGGCCCAATGACTCCCCTCCACACCAGGCCTGGCTGGCCCTCGTGAGGTCTGCCAAACCCGCTCAACAATTTAGTCTTGTTTTGCATATGGGGAAATCGAGGCATGGAGAGGTGGAGGAACTTGCCCAAGACCACACAGCTGGGGGGCGGGAGGGTAAAATGATTCTCTCCCAGACACCCTAACCCCAGAGTCTATGCACCTCAACACCTTGCTCTGTTCTGGACGCTGGTGATGGGCTCTTACCAGTGTTCTGGGGCTGTAGCTTGCAAGGCTGTTGATGACCTGTAAGGTTAAGGAAGTTCCCCAGTGTCTTTTGTGTCTGCCTTGGGACTTGGTGTAGACTGGCTCCAGGAGAGACCACTGGGATGGAGGGCAGGCATGAAAAGGTTTCTCTTCTCTCTGCGCTCAGCTCAACAGCAGTACTTTCTTGATGCAGAGGAAAATCAGACTTGGCCTGCATGATCTGTGGGCTCTTCAAAAGTCTATGGTTAGAAAGTCATGGACACCGGTCGTTTTTAGAGCGGGTCTCAGGATATCTGCTGGGTCAGAATGTCCTTGATTTTAGCCCAGGAGTTGAAAGGGAAATGCACATTACATAAATAAGTGTGTTGTCAAGGGCAGTGCAGAGAGGACTTTGAATGCATAAAGAACTTGAACACATAACGGAATGCTAGAAAATATGTCATCTCTAAAGACAGATTGTGTGGATTGACCTGCAGAGCTCAGGGCAGCCAGAACCACATTTGTGGATTTAGACTTGTATTTCCTATCTCTTGGGAAATACAGGTGCTTTTAAGGTTGATCACAGGTACCATCTCTCAGACCTAGCTGGGAACCGGCCAAGAAATACAAGCCATGTGACAGGCAAACACACCAGGGAAAATGCCAGTGTCTGGATTTACCCTCAACCCTGAAAAATCTCCATCCAGGGTAAGCACCTTATGGGTGATAAACTATGGCAGCAGAGGTGAGAACACAATGACATCTCATTGTCATGGCTTTGAGTGTCTGTAGTTTTAACTTATGGATTGAATGATGGACCCCAGCTGATTTCTTTCTGGTGGCAGTCTGGTGCGCCCTATGTCGTACCTGACCCCGCCCCCGACCATGCGTGCCCAGGTGGCAGTCACGTCCCTACCGCCATAAATTGTGCTGGCAGGGTCTTCTGCCTCCCCTTTGTCTCCAGGCTGTCTCTCTGGGTTTGGGGTTGGGGGGCAGCTAGCTGGCTGGTTGCTCACTTCCTTCTAACCAAGCACTGCCATACTGCTCTTTAGAAGGGCCATGCCAGCCCACTCTACCAGCAGTGCTGGGCACAGAGACACATTTTGCCCTGGTGTGTTTTCTATCTTGCTTGGGTATTGTCCATTTATTATGTCCTCAACAGTGATAGTCACTTACAGTGAGCACCATGCAGTTTAAATAAAAGTCGCGTTCATCAGTAGAGATAGCTGGCAGAATGCGTTTGTAGGCAAATGGGCAAGAAACATCAGAGGTTCGGGAACAGTCACAAGGAGTAGCTTGAGCAAAGGGGCACAGAGGGGCTTTACAAGGGGAGGAACACAGAATGCTCCCCGCAGCCCAGCTCCACCTTAGCAGCGTGACTCGGGTGTCTCCGCAGAGGATCCTGGGCACATCTGCTGGCTCCCCCTTGAACTTGCACGTCTTAATTACATAATAGTGCCCAGCCTTCCTGCAGCAGGACCCTGCAGTGGGAAAGAGCGTCCTGCTGTATCATGACTTGTGTGCCGGGGTCTCAAACTTTCAGGTGCTCTGGTGTCGCCAAGGAATGTTATAAATGGCAAGCTCTGTGGGCTCAAAAGACCCACTGAGTTAGGTGAGATCTTTATAGATGGTACTTTGGAAATCTATATTTTCAATATGATTCTGACATTAACTAAATTTTGAGAAACACCACTTGACTGATTCTTGCCACTGCTAGAAGCAGAAAAGATCTGGAAAAATTTGAAGCACTGATGCATTTTAGGCCCTCACCAATCAGAATGGCTGCCTGCCACAAACTAACAGTAGGGCCATGTCCTGACTGAGTGTCAGCGCTGGCCACTTGAGGCATACCTGCACATGCTCGCTTACACCTGCACTGGCATTATGGGAAGGCCGGGCTAGCCCTTCCAAAGAGCAGGGAAAGCAGCTGCACTGAACAGTCTCCCTTTCTGAGATGTGGAGATCAGACTTTCCGTGGAGGACCAAAGCCAAGTGTGGTCAGCAAGTCTGCGGGCCCCCTCACTGTCCAGTGCCGGGCACCTCCTGACTCTCACCCATGAGCTCACTTACCTCATTCCAGATCTGCCGTGTTTTCTATGTCTCCCCTTTCCCTCAGCCTCCTTCCTGGACATCTGTCCTTCCCTGAGCTCCATGCCCAAGGACTGCTTGGCGCAGCCCACGCTAGACCTCTACTGGGGCCACATTTACTATCTAAAGCCTGGGAAAGATTGTCTCCAGCCCCCACAGAGATCTCAGATGGATTTTTCATCTGTTGAAGTGTAAACTAGGCCTGGGGGCTCACTCTGTGGTGTTGGGAAAGAAAACTCTGATCTGTCACTGCCCAGGGCTCAACTCAGGTTAGGGGAGGGTGCCTGTGTGGACACTTCGGTCCTCAGCAGGAAATTCTTTGATTAATGGATGCTGTCTCCAGTAAGAGCCTCAGAGGGATGCCACCCAAGCCTGTCAAGAAGGAGAAATAGAGCCTCGATCTGTTTTTTGGTGACCTCTTGTAACAGTGTTAAACCGTGTGGGCAGGACACGGGCTGAGTGACTTCCACACACACACACACGCCTCACAGTGGCCCTAGAATTTTAGTGACACGTGCATCCGCTTCATTTTCCATATGCGTAGTCCTGTGGTCATTGTGTTGTGACCACAGAAGGAAAAGAATCTTCTTAATCACAGGGGATTCATTTCAAGACCCAAAATGTCAGAGACAGTGAAAGATTTAGCAGGTCTTTAATAATTGTCCCTCACCCCATCCGCAGTCAGCTGCTCGGAAAGAAGGTCATGAACCCAACTTGGCATGGAAGGAAATTACACATAATCCTGCCATTAAGAAGCCCAGTGGGCAGAGGTAGGCTCCAGAGCTCCAGAATGGAAAGCAGCCATTTAGCTTCCTGGATTATTTCCCTTTTTTCCTTTCTTTCTTGGAAGGGTATGTTTTTAAGATTTGAAGCTTTCTGAATTGGGAGAATCATAGCCACAGGCTTTGTTGCTTTGACAACATCGGTAACCAAAGAAAAAATCTGAGAGAAATAAATAACTTTTTCCCTTACTTCTATGCTGGGAAAAAAGAATTGTTTTTGGTAGTCATCCCCTCCCCCTACCTTAAAAAATGTTAGAGAGAGAAAAAAAAGTGGGAGTGAGGGAGGGGCAGAGAGAGAGAGGGAGAGAGAATCCCAACGTGGGACTATGTCTCAATCTTGTGACCATGAGATCATGACCTGAGCCGAAATCAAGAGTCGGACACTTAACGAAGTGAACCACTGAGGCTTTAAAAAACACCCCCTTTTAACCTTTATTCATCCATTCAACTGATTTCCATTGAGCATCGGCTATGCACAAAAGATTACACCAAGTGCTAGGGATTCACGCTGAGTCTAAGAAACACTACCCAATCTCTCGGGGCTCACCTGCTAAGGTGTAAGTAAGCAAAACAGAGAGGCAAATGCAAAGGTAAAGAAATGGGGATGTGTGTGTGGTCAGTGCCCTGAAGGGATCCAAGAAGGGTCTGAGAATAAATATGACGGGGGCAGGGAGAGGGGAGGGCCTCTCTGAGACAGTCACAGGGTTGCAGAGACGTGAAAGGGTGTGGGGGGGTCTAGTCATGTGATGAGCGGGTGCGTGGGTGGGTGGGTGGCATGGGGAAAATGCTGTTTCAGGAAGAGGGAGTAGCATGTGCAAAGAGGCCCTCAGGAAGGGAAGAATTTGGTATGTTTGAGGAAACGAAAAAAGAAAGTACAGGACCTTGCTCCCGGAGCAGGTGTGAGCTGAGAGTGAGCAAGGTGAGGTCGAGAGACACACAGGCCTGCTCTTGCAGCCTTGGAGGCCATGCAGAGGCTGGATTTTAGTTCGAGCACAAGACACGTTTATAGAGAGACATGCAATGATTGGATTTGTGTGTTGCTGCTGTGTTGAGATTTCAAGTGAACCTAGAGACAGAACTGATGGAATTTTCCATGGTTAAACCCACGTGGGTTGTTCACATGGAAGAGAAGTCCATGCTCCCCAACTCCACTTGAATGTCAGGGTGCATGGTGTCATTTACAGAGATACTAAAGACTGAGTGACAAGTGTAGGTTTGTTTTTAAGCAGCCTGCATGGAGGGGGTGGGGGTCATTGATCAGAGCTCCATTAAAATGTCTATATGACATCCTAGTGGAGAACTGTTAATACAACCTATGGAACCATCAGGCAGAACACCATATGACCATGCCTGGCGGGGCCTCTGCCACTTTGGCCCACTGCATCTTAGTAGGAGTTACCCAGGAACACCCAGCGCGGTCAGGCACTGGATCGAGCCATGCTTGGCTCTCCCGGGGAAGAGACAGAGCAAGATCAGCCTCAGGAGTGGGCGTTGGTCCAGTGTGGCTGGCAGGTCTCCCTCAGCTGACACAGGCCAGTCCCCAGGTGTGTACCCCTCTCGTGCTGCAGGGGAGGGACCCCCAACCCCTTCCCACGGAGTCTGAAAGAGTGAGAGCTGAGGGCCACTGACATACACACGAAAGCAGAACAAAAGAACAGTTGTGGAAGCTGAAACAGGGAAAGAAGTCTCCCCAGGCGGTGGTGAGCCCTGCACAGGCCGCGGGCTCTTTGCCTCATGTTTAGGAAGCGGTCCAGGCCCAAGGCCTGTTCTTATTTGGCCAAGTGGGGCTCCAAAGACTGCCCGAGACTGCCTTTCTCAGCACAGAAGTCAGGTGGAGGGTGGGAGGGAGGGAGAGAATGATGTACTTACATCCACAAATGGTGGTAAGGGCACCAGTGAGAAGGAAGAGACAGAAAAGATGTGGCTCAGGACCTGAACGGCACTGAGCCATCAGAGGAAGAGGGAGGGCACAGGAGGAGCCCACACAGACAAACTGCAGGAGACTGGAAACGCAGGGCTGAGGCACCAGACCGGGTGCTCAGGAGGATATGCTGCAGTCAGGGCAGAGCACGTGTCAGTGAACCGGTCCTTTCCTCGGAGACCTTCAAAAAAGGATTTGAGCAGAAAGAGCTTCCTCTGATACAGCAGCCACTTAGTAGCTACTGAGTGACTGGCTGGCTGATTTGCAGAATGACTGAATGAATGAACGAATGAGGGATTATGTTAAAAAAAAAAAAAAAAAAAGAACAACACCTAAGAATTTCCTTCCAGACTTTTATCTAGGTGTATATGCAAGTCTTACATATCCAACATCATGTGTGGATAGATATTAACAGAAGCAAGTCTTCATTAACTCTTCCTTCTAAAACAGCACTTCCCCCTAAGGGAACTATTCTGGTTCTACTGAACTATTCCTTATTGTGCCTGGTTTTTATAATCATAAGTAATGCCGAGACAAGCAATCTTAATACATTTTTCGCTGTGGAAAATTTCAAATGCACAGAAGTGGAAAGAATGGTATAATGATCCTCACACTCAAAGACAGCAAGTTCCTTAATATCTTTAAATGTCTAGTTATGTCATTTCTCCACATTGTCACGTGGAGTTGTGTCATGTGTCGTTAACACTTTGGTTGAACCAGGGTCCACATAAGAGCCACATGTTATGGTTGGTTGATCTGTCAGCACAGAGTTCCAGTCGGGGGTCGATCCCACAAACTGTGAGATCATGACCTGAGCCGAGGTCAAGAGTCAGACGCTTAACCGACTGAGCCACCCAGGCCCCTTCTTCTACCTTTTTAATCTACAGTCTCCTCCCCCTTCCTCCTGCCACCTTGCCTCAGTCCCTTCCAGTGGATTTGTTGAAGAAAATGGTCTGTTTCCCACAGCCTTGGTTTTGCTAACTGCATCCCTGGGGGGTCATTTAACATGATTTTCCAGTCTCTTTCTTTCTTTTTTTTTCCTTGCAGTTTTACTGACATCCAGCACTGTGCTAAGCTGAAGATGTGCAGCACGGTGACATGACGTACACGTGTTGTGAGATGATCACCACACCAAGTTTTGTTAACACCCATCCTCCCATATAGACACGCACACGTGAAAATAAAAGAGATGGTTTTGTCCTTGTGAGAATCTACTCTCTTAACAACTTCCCTGTATACCCAGCACAGCAGTGTCAGTTAGTGGCCATGCTGTACATCACAGCCTCACTATTACCTATCTCATAACTGTAGGTTTGTACCTTGTTGGTCTCTGGATTTCTTCTTCTTCTTTTTTAAATTTTTTAAAGTTTATTTATTTTTGAGAGAGAGAAACAGTGGGAGGAGGGACAGAGAGAGAGGGAGACAGAGAATCCAAAGCAGGCCCCGCGTGGTTGGCACAGAGCCTGAGGTGGGGCTCGAACCCATGAACGGTGAGATCATGATCTGAGCTGAATCGGACGCTCAACGCACTGACCCACCCAGGCGCCCCTGGTCTCTGGATTTCTTAAAAACTGGTAGCGAACTCCAGAGGCTTGATGAGATCCAAGTGCGACTTTTGTTTTGTGTGGGCTGGAGAGTGGAAGATGGTGTTGCCAGGAAGCCCAAGCCGTCGGCCGTCCCTCTCATGATGCTGTGCCTCAGGGAGCTTACTGCTGTCCTCATGCAGATGTCTCTCCAGCCTGTTCCTCAGGTCGCACTGGGGGCAATTCCCTGAGTTTTGGCCCGTTCAGAAAGAGTGCAGCTTTGCCACCGGGCGCCAGTTTGATTGGACATCACCTGCCTGTCTCACATCTTCTTTCCTCGAGTGTGTTAAATATGCCTCTGTCTTCCGTTGTAGCTGATTCTGCTGCTGCTGCCGTAAGTATCTTGGTCTTCTCACCTCGGTGCTCAAAGGACTTTTTCTTTTTGTTTGAAATCTAATAATCTTAAGATCCGCCCCAGTCCTGGCTTTCCTGGGCCAGCTTTTCAACAGGAAGTCTTGCTGGCTGGACACGCTGGCCCCTAGGAACTCCTGAAACCTTCCAGGACATAGCCTGCTATTGAGGAGACTCTACTGGGAGAAGGATCCAGATGGAGCTCTACAAAGAAAGTCGGCGCACAGGGAAGAGACGGCCCAGGGAAGAGCAGGAGAGGAGCCCAAAAGGGGCAGCGTGAAGAAAGCATGAGCCACACTGGAAACAGGCACGGAAGCACCAGGTGGACAGTCAGGAGGCTGGACCAGCCATATAGGAGAACATGTTTCCCCTAAACATGAGTCACAGAAAAGGACTCTCATCAAATCCCATACAAAGTGTTATAAGAAAAAATGAGAGAGAGAATAAAAAGTCTCTACAGACAATGAGGAAATATCAGAAAGACATGGCCATAAAACAGAGGAAAACTATTACCTAGTATTTCCAAACAAGCTGAAAAAATTTGAAAAAGATAAAAACTATGAAAGGACAGTACAAACAAAAACAAGAAAGCCTCAGAAATGAGGTGATTGGAGAAATGGAAAATCTGAAATGAGGTGACAGAACACAAGAAAGGATTAGAAATAAAAGGGAAGAGAGCAGATCCTATGCGGAGGACCTGCAGCGTGGCTCCCGGAGACAGGAAATGCTCACTAAGCAGGCGGGTCCGACAGGATCATCTGCCATGCTTTCGGCTCGGCAGTGTCTCCTCAGCCTCAGCCTGTGCCCTCTTACAGCCTTGAAGCCACCCTACACAGCCTGGGACAGATGTGAATGTGATGACAGCTGTACCTCGATCGGGACACATGGGGTGCAAAGGTTGGGTACTGGGCCGTGGAGTGCCTCTCACAGTGCACCAGGATAAGAAACTACGGCTGTATGGAGCCTGTCCAGAAGCGAAAATCCTGGGCAACAAGATCCAGACAGGGAGATGGAGCACAGGGTCCTGGGGCACCTGTGCATTTCTCTGTTGAGCTGATGACCACCCCCAAGCCCCCACCACCAGGTGCAGCCAGGCCCGGTCCCTTCCACTGGAGGCCCAGAGACAATGGTGCTGGTCCCACTGGGGCCAAACCGAAGGCTACTCGTGCTCACATTCTGGCTCCCGGCCCACAACGTCACAGCCTAGTAGTCTGCCTGCTTTCATACTCTGCTGGGCGGCAGTGTTGGGACTGGGCAACAGGCAGAAATGGGCATTGCAAGCTCTGTGGCATATTGTGCAGTGTCGCTCCAGACACATTCCTAGAGACCGGTCATCTGAGAACAGAACGTATGGGGAGAATACAAGCAGGCTGAGGCTACTGAGAAGCTGAAAAAGCTCCTTCCCCAGGAATAAGCAGCATTTGGACGATCTGGGTCCTTTCATGACTAACAGAAACCATACAATAGTCTATATAACGTCCCAGCTCTGAAGAGGCAGAAGGGAAGCCGGCATCCCAGCCAACCCACCCACAGCAAGGCTGCTGTTCTCATCAGGAGCAAAGCACCCTTTCTTCCTCTTGATAGATACAGCAGGGAAGGATGCTCATATGCCAACAAGGAGATGTTTCCAGCTTCCTTTCCTGAGATGTTGTGGTCAACTCAGTGAACTGACAAACCTCTCTCTTTGGTAGAAAGGGCCTGTGCTCTCTGTGCATTAAGACTGGGCTTAGGGGTACCTGGGTAGCTCAGTCGGATGCTTAACCGACTCAGGTCATGATCTCGCGATTTGTGAGTTTGAGCCCCATGTCAGGCTCTGCGCTGAGAGCTCAGAGCCTGGCCTGCTTCGGATTCTGTGTCTCCCTCCCTCTCTGTGCCTGCCTCGCTCGAGCTCTGTCTCTCTCTCAAAAATATAAATAAGCATTAAAAAAAAAAAAAGGCTGGGCTTAAGGATTCATAACAAGCAGATGTGGCCTGAGGGTTTTTAAAAATTATTTTTTCTAATTAGAAAATTTATTGTGGGAAATTTCATTGTGGGAAAATGGAAGAGTACAAAAAAATGTAAATGAAGAAAAACTGCCTCTAATCCTAACACACACAGAGAAGCCTATTAAACTTTTAAATTTATATCTCTTTCTATAGATTGCTTTCCACAGGACTGCTGTGTGTATAAGCAAGGAACATTTCCCTTTCCCACCGCTTAGGAAATGTCAAGAGTCAGAGTCTTCCTAGGCTGCACAGGAAATGAGCACAGGAGGGCTTCTGGTTGGGAATTTGGAGAGAGTTTGTTTTCCCCTTCTTGGGACACTGATGGACCACTTCTCCCTCTTCTGACTCCTGAAAGGGTACTCCTCCTGGTTGCTGGCTGCTAAGGCCAGAGCTGGGGACACTACAGCTTGACTCAGAGGCAGTGTGGGTTCGTGCGGTGGTCCACCCTGTAAATTAGCAAATGGTGCCTCTGGTGGCGCGTGGCGGGCTGACGGTCCAGCTCCTGCAGGCGGAGCTCCGGGCGAGCTCCTGGTGTGTGGCAGGCAAGGTGGCTTGCCGATTGGCCAGGGGGCAGAAGCTGAAGCGCTCCTGCCAAGTAAAGGAAAGGAACCCATCTTTGGTTTTGGTTCGTTTTAGAGTGAGAACTCACCTACTTGTGTTTGCAAATTACTTCTGTTCCTAGACGTCAGCGAATGCTCCAGCCAGCCTTGTCAGAACGGCGGGACGTGTGTAGAAGGAGTCAACGAGTACAAATGCATCTGTCCTCCAGGGAAGACTGGGAGCCGCTGTCAGCACCAGGCCCAGACAGGTACATGGGCACCGTGGGGCTGGGTGAGGACAGTCCACTGCAGAGAGAGGAGCACCCTGGTCCTGGGTCACCAAATGCTGATGTGTCAGGAGCTCAGTTCCCCACCCGAGAGTGGGCTTTCTGTCCCTTGATCCCTCCAGTTCCCTGCGGTGGTTATCTGAGATGGAAGGTAGGTCTCCTGTGTAACCTGAGGTTTGATCCTTCTTATGTAAGAAAATCCAGGTAGGGGGACTGACCCCCAGCGTAAGAGCTCCCCAATCTGGGAATTTGGCCTGAGAAGCTCCACCTTCACTCAGTCAACATTTCCTCTGCAGATCAACGGAATGGCTCTTTCTTTCCCATGCTCCTATCACATCCTGCAAAATCAGCAGCTATGGTACAGGCCAGAGTACCCTCAGAGCTGTGCAACCAGACATCTAACTGGTGGGGAGCTCATTATCCATATCTTGAGTGCCAACATGTCCCTAACTAGCAGGTCTAGGGGCCACATGGTGGCTGTTTTCACAGATGGCGAGACAATCCATTAAGGTACTTATGAGGGTTCCCGCACTGTGCTGTAGCCAACATTTCTTAGATTAAAAAGTCAAGTCCTGAAAATATCCCCTTTCTTTGCCAGAAAGCCCTGGAGTGTCCTGTCTGGTTGTCTGGGTTTCCATGTGGAATCCCAGTGTGGAAAGGAGGAACTGGTAGGTAGCGCTAGCGTCCGGAGAGGAGCGGCTTTGTCAGTACTTGATATTCTTTCATCGGACCCAGTCCAGGGCCAGTTTTAAATATCGCCCCCAGAGATTTGCCGCTTAATTGTCTTGGTTCTGTTCAGCTGACTCAGCCTTGCCGGGTGCTTTCTCGGAATGAAGCCGCCCTCCCTAGGAGCCCGGAGGCCTCCTTCCAGCTCCCATCCCCAGAGCTGCTCTCTGTGGAAACAATCCCATCGCCTCTCCTCCTGCTTGCAAACAGGAAAGAACAAGAAATGGGCCCTCTTTCAACCCAAATGGGCTGGTCCTAGACCCTGAGTTTTCTAAACCCCACATGTTAGGGTTGGTGCTGTCAGGACCTGTAGGCAGTTGCTCCTCAGGTGCGATTTTATATATAAAGCCTCCCCCATAACAGGAATCTCCCCTGGGAGGGGAAGGAGGGAGTGGGTAAGTGCATCTGAAGCCAGCAGATGTCCTCATGGTCTCCATGAACAGCCCAGCAGAGGCCTGGGTTCTTGCTCACCTACTCCCCCAGCCTGGAGCCTTCCTTTCCGTCAGCTCTGCCTGCATCTTTCCAGCTCTGAGGGGGAGTCTCTCTCCAAATATTTTTTTTTACTATATATTAAAATGGTTATTTATTTATTTTTGAGAGTGAGCAAGCGCGAGCGCACAAGCAGGAGAGAGGCAGAAACAGACACACAGAAAATGTGGAGCAGGTTCCAGGCTCTGAGCTGTCAGCACAGAGCCTGACACGGGGCTCAAACTCACAAACTGTGAGGTCATGATCTGAGCTGAAGCCAGATGCTTAACTGACTGAGCCACCCAGGTGCCCCTCTCTGAACACTTTTTAAAATCCATTCACTTGGGGCGCCTGGGTGGCTCAGTCAGTTAAGCGTCTAACTTCAGCTCAGGTCATGATCTCACGGTGTGTTGGTTTGAGCCCCGCGTCGGGCTCTGTGCTGACAGCTCAGAGCCTGGAGCCTGCTTCGGATTCTGTGTCTGCCTCTCTCTCTCTCTCTCTCTCAAAAATAAACAAACAAAAAAATCCATTCACCTCTTTTTTTCCCTATTGTAAAGTATATGTAACATAAAATATGCCATTTTCACCACTATAAGTGTACAGGTCAGAGGCATTAAGTGCATTTACATCGTTAGACAACCCTCGCCACCATTCACCTCCACTTCTTCCTGCAGAACTGAAACTCAGCCCTTGAAAGAGCAATTCCCCTTTCCCTCCCTTCCCAGCCTCCTCCACAGCCATTCTGCTCTCTATGAATCTGACTATGAAGACTTTGCATAAGTCACCCTGTGTGTCCCGGTGTGTCCTCTCCAGCGTCATTTCTTTCACCACCCATTCCTCTCCCACCTCCCCTAATCATAGGAGAGCTGTCAATCTTTTGAAAACTTTCAAAAACTAATTAAATTTTTTTCTGATTGTAAAATTGGTGTCCTTGGTTTAAAAACGAAAAGCTTAGATTCTTTAGAAACGCATAAAAATTACGACAACAAAAAAGAACTCCCGAAAGTAGTGTTTTAACTTCCGTAATTTTAGGGGCATCTGGGTGGCTCAGTGCCTCTTGTTTTTGGTTTAAGGCATGATCTCAACATTTGTGGGATGGAGGCCCGCCTTTGAGTGAGCCTGCTTGGGGTATTCTCTCCCTTCTCTCTCTCTCTCTCTCTCTGCGCCTCCCTACTCCCACTCGCAGTCTCTCTCAAAATAAATAAATAAATTCCCTGGTCTCCCAATTCCGGGGATCACCGTTAGCATGCTGGTGTGAGGAACGTTTCGCTGGGAAAACGTCGATGTAACCCAGCCGCGGCCCTTCTGTGCGCAGCCGCGTGGCCTGCGCGTTTCTGCGTGGGGGCTCCGGGTGGCCCTGCGCGGCTGCGGGTTTCCGGTTAATGACTTGTCTCTCCGTCCCTACTCCCGAGTAAGCTCCGACGAGGGGGCGCGCCCCCGGCCGGGCGNAGGACTGAGGTCGGGGCTCCCAGCCGCGGCCCTCCGGCTGCAGGCGCACCCCGCGCAGGGGCCCGGCAAAGTCTCAGAAAGCCCGCCCCATTTTGAGTTTTAGGTAAGTGCTGACCTAATGGTTGCCCAGACGTAGACTTTAGAGGCCATCGTGAGAATCAGACTGTGGAGAAAGCGGCCACGGGGCCCGCGCTGGCTCCCATGCCAGAACCCGGCCACGGTGGCGTCCAAACCACGGACACTCATCTAGAAGGGCCCTGAGCTCCCTTCTCCGCTCCATCGGGCGGCGGTTACATGGGCCGGGCCGGTGGCAGAGAGGAACTTGAGTCCTTACGTTGGCTAGACAGCCCTCCGGAGCTGTGCAGGGGTCTGGGACCCAATTCCCCGGGCCCCTCTCCACTTAGCTTTACAGACCCAGCCACTGTAGCTAACCTCTCCTAATTACCCAGCGCCTTCTAAGAGCCACTCAAACCAAGCAGGCCCCTGAGAATTGGCCCTTTGGTGCTAACTGCGGCCTGTTACAGCAGCAGGCATGAAACCCTCTTACTCCGTGCCTGAAGAGGAGGCCAGTTGAGGTGGGGCTGTGATCCAAGCAGATCGTCTGGGCTGCGGGCCTGATCTGCCAGCCTCTGCAGGGGGCTTCAGCCTTAGTCTTCAGCCCTTAGTCTTTAGCCTTAGCGGAACCAATCTAGGGTCTACCTCAGACCCCTCTCACCCCTCCCTTCGGCCCTGCGGACCCTTGGCTGGGGAGGAAGGGGAGCACACCTGCTCTTCTGGGTGCTCTGCTGGGGCTGGGGTTTCCCCACAGTGGCCATCCCTCCCAGGAATTGAGGTGCCGCCATCCTGGGACATGGTTGGTGCATGATCACCACATGGCTCCCGGTCATACTGGGCGCCTCTGTCCCCAGATGTGAATGAATGCGAGCTCTATGGGCAGGAGGGACGCCCCCGGCTCTGCATGCACACCTGTGTGAACACCCCAGGTTCCTACCGCTGTGCCTGCCCTGGAGGGTACCGGACCCTGGCCGATGGGAAGAGCTGTGAGGGTGAGTGATGCTGCTGCAGCGGCAGGTGGCTGCAGGGCTCGAGGGAGAGCCTGGCTGGTCCCAGACAGCAGGTCTTAGCCGCTGGGGGAAAGGGAGGAGGAGAGAAGGCAGACGGCTTCTCCATGGGCTGATGTGACATGTGAGAGAAGAGGTGGCTCCCCAGTGACCTCCTAGTGGGGCTCCGCTGCTGGGATCAGAGGAGTGAGGAACCTGGGCCTGGAGAAGGAGAAGACACCTCCATCCACCCATCCCTCTAACCATCCATCCCTCCCTCCCTCCCTCCATCCATCCCCCATTCATCTATCCCTCCCTCTCCATCACTCCCTTCCCCCATCCATCCACCCATTCCTCCCTCCATCCCTCCCTCCACCCATCTCTCCATCCATCCATCCATCCCACAAGTACTCAAGAAGGCAGGCCCAGGTAGGATTGTGCAGATTGGGAAGAAACAGCCTCCAGCTGGGGTGAAGGCAGCAGCAGAGAACTCATAAGGAGAGTGAGAGCATCTGCATTTGGGGTGGGATGAGGCTGAGTAGAAAGGTTTTCCGGAAGATTGGACTCATAAAGGGCCTGATAATAGCCATAGAGGGGAGACTCGAGTCCTCAGGCTGAGGAGGTGGCAGATCTGAGAGGAGTGTGACCTGTGACTGGTAACACCCCTGTGTTTCAGCACCTTTGTGACCGCTCTACCCTGAGTAAGGACAGGACTCCGGAGAAGGGAGCTCCGTAGCGGGGCTCTGCAGGGGCTGGATTTCAAATAGTTAAGGATGATAGGGTTTCCTATTTGAAAAATAAATTTTGGGTATTTATAAAGCTCACTACATTCCAGTACCCGTTGGGGTTTTTCATGTGGTCTTGTGACAGAAGGGACATCAGGGGATCTTCACCCTCCCTGGGTGTCCCTTATTTCAGACATTGATGAGTGTGTGAGTCTCCAGCACGTGTGTCCCCGGGGGACCATGTGCATCAACACCGGTGGAGGCTTCCAGTGCGTCAACCCGGAGTGCCCGGAGGGCAGCGGCAATGTGAGCTACGTGAAGACGTCTCCATTGTGAGTATAGCCAGCGCCACCCATGGCTGGGCGCGTACAACCCTCACCCCGGCCTCCCAGGGTGGCTGGGCCAGTTCTTCCTCAAGGTTCTTAGGTAAAGGTACAGTTATATGCAAGCAAAGATGGAAGGAGCTGGGAGTCTGGCTTTTCTGAGCTTCTCTTTCCCTTTGGTGGTTGCATTTAATGCCTTGGCTGCTCTGGGCAGCAAGAACCCAGTTTGCCCTGATAGGAGTACTGTTCCGAGTGCTCCCTGCTGACTGGAGGATGACTGAGTCCTAGCCACCCTGGTGTAGCGCTGTTGGGGGTGGGGGCCACTGGAGGGAAGGCCACTATGGTCTCATGGAGGCAGGGACATACTACACAGATTTGGGAGAAGATCGTTTTTTCATGTTCACATAGCTAGTAACTGGTAGGTTCCAGTCACTCTGCACTGTATTAATCTACTTTTCCACTGAGGTCAGGAGGTTTGATTTCCAGTAATCTCAGCATCTAGTAGTTTTTGTTTTCAAAAGGGGTGAGACAGGCCTTTCAGGAGGGTAACTACAAGTATCACAGAGTGCATGTATTTTCTTGTGAAACAGAGATGACAAGAGCCTTAGCATTGTCTTTAGAATGAATTAACTTCACAAGCTCAGATACTTGAATTGCCTTTTGGGCTGTAGCAGAATAGAAGCATCGAGAAAGTCAGTGGCACTGAGGAATGTCAGTTACTTACTGAGCACGGAGGCACCACACTCTTCCTCAGAAGTCACTTAGTGAAGGGACTGTATGTCATTGCCTTTGGGGACATCTCTGATTAACAGCCAGATATGATATTCGACCTGCATAGCTGTGATTATGTGGGTCGCTAAATGGCATCTCTCTCTTATGTTGGATAAGGCAGAGAAATTTCAGAAGCACTTCCACAAGATCCTGATTCCAAATGGTTAAGAGAGACAGGGTTCCCTCTTTAAGAATAAACATTGGCTGTTTGGGAAGTTCACATCACATAAAGCGCCACATTCTAGCGTTGCCAGCTACCCACCAGGGTCCCACCATTACTGAGAGAGGTCTCGGCACGTGAGGAAAGGGCACCTGGTTTGAATCCCGGAACCATCACTAGTTAATCTTCCCCGGCTGTAGGTTTCTGTGAAGACGATAGTAACAGCATATACAATTATACGTGCACATCCATATACAAGTGGTCAGGGCAACACCTCTGCCCTGGCCACGCCTGACACCACCCACACTCACTAGCCTGTGGCTCTGAGCACCTGTGGCTGGGAAAGGCCACTCTGCCGGCCTCTGCAAGAAGGCAGTGGGCAGGCGAGGCAGGTCAGGGCAGGCCCTGCTGAGTCTCCCCAAGGCTGACTCCTTCCATTTCAACTCTCTATTCCAGCCAGTGTGAGCGAAACCCCTGCCCCATGGAGAGCAGACCGTGCCGCCACTTGCCCAAGACCATCTCCTTCCATTACCTTTCTCTGCCCTCCAACCTGAAGACGCCCATCACGCTCTTCCGCATGGCTACGGCCTCAGCCCCTGGCCGGCCCGGACCCAACAGCCTGCGGTTTGGGATCGTGGGTGGGAACAGCCGAGGCCACTTTGTGATGCAGCGCTCAGACCGGCAGACGGGCGAGCTGATCCTCGTCCAGACCCTGGAGGGGCCTCAGACGCTAGAGGTGGACGTGGACATGTCAGAATACCTGGACCGCTCCTTCCAGGCCAACCACGTGTCCAAAGTCACCATCTTTGTGTCCCCTTATGACTTCTAAGGTAGCTGTGGGGTCCCTGCGGTGCAGACATCTGGGCTCATCTCTCTTCCTCAGAGACTCAGCTGAGGGCCCTGACTGCGACAGACCTCTCTCCCTACCCTGCCCCGCCCCTGCCTACCTCCCCACCTGCCCGTGCCCCCGGGTTTCTAGGGCACTGCGCATACTCCTCCATGCAGTAGCACCAAAGGGCAGCCCCGGGACCCAGACTGCTGCCATCACTGTTTTCTTTCTGCTTTAAGCTCTTCCTGTAGATTATGCACTAACTTTCTCAAGTCTTCTTTACAGGGAAAAGGGCAGTTTTTCAAAATGCTGGGTGAATGGCTTCATGAGTTTGAACCAGCTGGGGAGGGAAGAGCTTACGGTATATGTCTGAGATGATTGTCAGCCCTCCGTATTGTTGTAGTCAAGCCTCTAGCATGCCGCGGACCTGCACATGTGGGCACAGGGACTGGGTCTCCTGCCACAGCCCGCCATGTTGTTCTTGTCTGCATTCCTTTCTGTGACATGCCTGCCAGGCTTCTCATCAGAAAGCCATGGCAGGGCCTGCAAACCCCACGCAGATTCTTCTAGACCAAGGAACCAACATTAAAGCATAAGTTCTGCCTGAAGTAATTCCCATTTAAGAAATCGTATCTCAGAACATAACCTGGTATTATAATGGAAGAAATAAATTCTGTTGCTCCTATGTGCCCACCTGGCCTGTTCCTGAACATGAGTTAGCCCAGTTCCTTCTAGGAAGGGATACCTGGCTCTCTTCTTGTCTAGGGTAGACCCACTGGGATAAATGAAGAAAAAAGAAAACATGGAGGTGACCTTGGGATTGCTCTACCAATAGAAATTTTGCTTGGCCAAATGAGAGATTGGTAAGGCAACATCTGGCCATGGTGAGTTTAAGAAAATTCTGGGGACACCTGGGTGGCTCAGTCGGTTAAGCATCTGACTTTGGCTCAGGTCATGGTCTCACGGTCCGTGAGTTCGAGTCCCACATCAGGATCAGGCTCAGTGCTGACAGCTCGGAGCCTGGAGCTCGCTTTCGATTCTGTGTCTCCCTCTCTCTCTGCCCTTCCCCTGCTCACACTCCATCTCTGTCTCAAAAATAAACATTTAAAAACAGTTAAAAAAAGAAAAAAGAAAATTCTGGCATTTACATTGATCCAGGGCCTTCTACTTTTTTTTGTTGTTTGTTTCAGAGAGTGAGAGAACATTCAGAGAGAGAGGGAGAGACAAGGAGAGGGAGAGAGAGAATCCCAAGCAGGGTGGGCACTGTCAGCTGTGGAGCCTGATATGGGACTCAGTCCCACAACTGTGAGATCATGACCTGAACAGAAGCCAAGAGTCAGATGCTGAATCTACTGAGCCACCCAGGCGCCCTGCAGGGCCTTGTACTTCTGATATAGGAGCCAAGGGGCAATGCCCTCCAGGTAACTGAAGAAAGAAAACACTGGCTGGGGCGTGGGATGGGGTGGAGACCATTCAAGTTGAAACTTGAAAGTCAGCTGAACTGTGAGGAGATTTCAGTATCCAAATACACATTAATCTAGGTAAGATTTCATCAGACGTTTATTTTAAAATTCTTTGTATTTGCCTTGGTATGAGATGGAGCCAGAGGAATTGTGTTGCCAGTATAGGGATCAAGTCATATATCAGGATGACCCTAGTGTCTCTGATAGTTTCACAGGTATCTTGTATGACAAGATATTTCAAGCTCATCTTGTGTATTTTACACCTCAGTCCTGAAGTCCTCCAGTGTTTCCCAGAAATCCCTGGTTCCTCTTAGTGGGAAATAATAATTAGAGACCAAAATCTGGGTGTTAGGAGTGCTCATTGGTAGTGGCTGGGTCACTGTTTCTTTGTGTTAGTGGACAGAACTAGCAACTATGTTACTATGAGTTTTGGGGTTTTTTTTTTTAACTACATGAGTTTATAAGGACACTTCCAATCCAACTCAGGACTACAGGGTTTTTACTGTAGCCTTCCTGATCTCACATCTGCTCTTCTTTTACTTAGTCTGAAAACCTCTTTTTCAAAATCACCAAAATAATTACATATTGTTTTAAATCCTCAGAATAACAATGACAAGTTGTCATAAAAAATAATAATGGAAAACACTTAAAATGTTTCTTTTGCAATTCTTTTTGTCTTTCTGTTTCTTTTGGCATAAAATTGCTTTATGCCATTAGACATGTTCAGTGAAATTACTATTTTAAAATAACTTAGAATAGTAGTTATGTCCGAAACCTGAATCAGGGGTATGGGTATTCACTTTGTACTGCTTACGTTTTTAGAGACTATTTTAATTTTTTTTATAATTACATAAATTATTTATTTCGCTCCAAAGTCAAATCCACAGAATGAGCTATAGTCAGAGAAGTCTGTATTCTAACCCAGTGCCCTCCACCTATTTCCTCCTTCTGCCTTGGATAATAATTTTTTCCCATGTCACCCTTCCACTAAAAAAAAATTATACACACACACAAATGATAAATGACAGCACACTATTTCACACTTTCCTTGGTCTTGCTTTTCTTTTCTCCTTAACAGTATACTGAATATCATTCCATAGAACCAAGTATTCTCCTATCCAGTGCTCCATTATGAAGTCATACATACCATTGTTTATTCAACCAGTCACCCTTGATTGACATCTGGTTTGTTTCCGATCTTTTGCTATTAAAAGTATTGCAGCAATATGCATGTGTCTTTTGTGTTTTTCCCTTTGTATCTTTGAGGTCAATTTTTCCTCCATAAGGATTATACTACTTTCTGTCTGCAACAGTGTATGAGAGAGCCTATTCCTGAATCAAAGAAGGCCCCAGTGGTATCCCTAGTTCTCAAGTCTGCACACCCACCAGACTCTCGTCTGGAAGGAGATAGAGGCCTGAATGTAGAGCTATTCCACAACTAGCCTGCCCACCTGTCCTGGACTTCTAGCAGTCAACAGCCACCAGTAAGAGATGAAAGGTCATCCAGCTGGATCACTGACTCAGGAGGGATGGAAAGTTAGCTAAGGTTTTGGATAACTTTTAAAAGTCATCTTTTATTTAAGTTTATTCATTCTGAGAGTGACAGAGAGGGCGTGCATGCAGGGGAGGAGCAGAGAGAGAGAAGGAGAGAGAAAATCCTAAGCAGGCTCCACACTGTTATCGAGAAGCCTGTGGCGGGACTCAAACTCACAAACCGTGAGGTCATGACCTGAACCAAAACCAAGAGTTGGGCACTTAACCTACTGAGCCACCCAGGTGCCCCTAGAACAAAATATCACTGCATAGTCATAGTAAACTTGAATCTGAGTATGTGCCCTAAGGAGAGACATGAAGAAGCCAGACTTGACTGGGTCACTTTCCACCAGTCACTGCCTCTGCTTTTACCAAGCCCATACTGCAGGGATGGAAAGGTGGAGTTTCATAACCCTTACTGTGTACCTATGAAAATCTACAGGTGTTTATAGGTGGCATAAGTATTCTTGAATGTCTGCGCTGTTGCAGGCACTGTTTTAGTTGCTTAGGATACAATGGTTGACAAGACGGACAGAGATCCTGACCTCATGGAGCTTCCATTTCAGCAGATGAGAAGATAACACATATGAAAACAAGAAAAGGACATCATTTCAAAGAGGGATGAGAGCTCTTTGAAAGCTCAGAAGCAGCAGAAGAGGATGTCAGTATACAGAAAACGTGTGCACAAATACATGGAGACAGATAACCTGTGGAGCATAGGTGTTGCAAACACTATAATCATATGTGGTCACTGGGGGATCCCTTTTCTCAGTGTTTGGAATTATGACCCAGAAGCTCGAGTGTCTGAGTGAAGGAGGGATGTAAAGAAAGACATAGGATGACCACACTGGCTTAGGGGCACAAAGGAAAGGCATCTACACAGACAGAGAACAGTGATGCTGACATGGAAAGAGAAGAAATGAAAGACCATGGGCACTCCAATTTTAGTATATGTGCTGCTGAAGCGAGCACGACCATGGGCACTCCAGGGGGAGCCTGATTTTGTGTTCTGGTTATCACTGTGGTATAAAATATCCCATTGCGGTATTACGCTCATGGATTCTGTGAGTCAGGAATTCAGATAGAGCACAGGGGGACGTTTTATATGGTTTACATGTGCTCCACAACGTCTTCACCTCTCTCAGGCAGGAAGCCTTCAGGGCCAGGGCTGCAGTGATCTGAAGGGTCACTCACTCACTCACTGGGCTGGCCTGGCTGGGAAACTTGAAGACTGATGATGACCAGAACAGCCATCCTTGGGTTCTTCGTGAGACTCCGCTTCCTCAGAGCATGGTGGCCTCAGAATAATCAGACTTCTGACACGGTGGCTCTGAGTTCCTGATGACTGTTCCAAAAAACAAGGTGTGTATGGCCTTTATGACCTGATGAGTCAGATAGGGTCACCTCCACCATACTCTGTTGGTTGAAGTAGTCACAAGCAGCCACTAAGTCAAGGGAAGCACACGTGGACCAGTGAGTCCTAAACGAGTCGAGCTGCGAGCTGCGGCGAATTGAGAAATTTTAAAGGATTTAATGGCCATGTTTTTCAAACTGCCATTTCCAGTTTCCTGTTTAGGGTCCCGATGCCTCCTGGAATCTGGCTTCTGGCTTGTGGGTGTCATCAGACCATCCTGAGTCCCTTCAGTCCTCCTTCGTTCAGCCTCTTTTGGGTGTCCTTTTCAAATAGGTGATCCCAGCCTAAGACAGGACTCGTGCTTAAGTTGGGAGATAATATCTTCACTTATATCACAAGGGGGTACCTTTAACAATGGTAGAAACAGCGCTGAAGTCCAACGAGCATGGCACTGCATGCTCGACAAGGTCAGAGGTGTGGGGAGAGAGACCAGTGGAAGGGGCAGGACCAGTTTGTGAAGTTAGCACTTAAAGTGGTTCTCAGTAGCAGAGTTCTGGTGGGAAATGCAGGCCACGTCCTGCCATGCTCGCGCTCCCCTGGAGGGTCCCCGCAAAAGCCAGCATTGGCAAAGCCACGGAAATGTCTGCTGACTTACAAACGAGACAGTATGACTTGGTGAAAATTGGGTTTGGGCTGATGGAATTTTCTGAATCTGACCACCTTCAAATGAAAAGTTACATTTTAGCAATCTAGTTCTTTATCTCCAGGAAGCTCTTGAGACTTTTTAAAATTTAAATACAAGTTAGTTAACATACAGTGTAGTCTTGGCTTCAGGAGTAGAACCCAGTGATTAATCTCTTACATATGACACCCAATTCATCTCCAAAAGTGTCCTCCTTAATGCCGGTCATCCATCTAGTTCATCTCCCAACCCAACACCCCTCCAGCAGCCCTATTTGTTCTCTGTATTTAGGAGTCTCTTACAATTTATCTCCCTATTTTTATCTTATTTTTCCTTCCCTTCCTCCCCTATGTTCATCTGTTGAGTTTCTCAAATTCCACATGAGTGAAATCATATTGCATCTGTCTTTCTGACTTATTTCGCTTCGCAGAATACCCTCTAGTTCCATCCACGTTGTTGTAAATGGCAAGATTTCATTCTTTTTCATCGCTGAGTAGTATTACATTGTGTATATATACCACATCTTCTTTATCCATTAGACATATTTTTTACAGTATGTCCACTTGCTTGCTTATGCCAGGACTCACAACAGTCACACTGACGCTTGCACAATGGCTCACCTTCCTTCCCCTTCTAACTGGCTGAGTCATCAGACATGCTTCTGAATGCATTGGTCCTCCCTACGCAAGCCGCCAAGTTCCATCACAGGAAGTGTGTTCCTCACCCCTACTAAGTCCTGTGGGTCAAGATTAGGTACAGTACCATTTCCTTCATTCCTGCCTTTGGCCAGTAGGGGGTGGCAGACTTGGTTGAGCATTGGGTCTTGAATGCTGGAGTTGAGAACACTGCACACCAAGGGGGTCTTTCTCACTCCAATGCTGGTTTTAGGTGGTTTGGAGTCTGTCCACAGGACAGACATATCTCTGCGGTTACTTGGCCATGTGGAAATTCAACACACTCCATGTTCAATCATAATCGTGGTGTTCTAAAGGTGGCTGGATTTTAGAATGTAACCCCAATCCCTAGAGTCTTGAGTGGTTTGGCCCCTGCCGACCTCCTGGACCACTGCTTGTGATGCTCCCAAATGCACTGGCCTCCTTTCTGCCCCTTGACTCCGCCCAGCTCACTCCTGCCTGGGAGCCTTTGGATTTGCTGCGTCTTCCCTGCCATATTCCTTGTTCAGGCCTCCACTTGGTGTGACTCAAATGTCCCCTCCTTGGAGAGGCTGTCCCAGCCACCCCTGCCAGCACTGCTCACTTCCTGCAGTCCCTCTTCATTACCTTACTCTGCTGCATTTTCTTGAAAAGCAACTTTTCACTATCTGAAATCACTGTATTGTTAGTTGGTTTCCTGGATTTTTTCTGTCTCTTCCCACAGCGCAGACCCTGTTGGCCGCACACCCAGTATCCATTTTCCTTTTCCACCTTCTGAAAGGAGACTTGTTTTGTTCACACCATCTTCCCTTGTTGTTATGGCCTGAACTCTGTTACCCTCTCCCCCCCAAATTCCCATGTTGAAGTCCTAATCCCTAGTACCTCAGAAGGGGATTGTGGGTCTTTAAAGAGGTAATTAAGTTAAAATGAGGCCATGAGGGTGGGCTCTAATCCACTATGACTGGCATCTGTAGAAAAAGAGATTAGGAAAGAGATACACACAGAGGGAAGACCATACAAGGACAGAGGGAGGAGACGACAGACATCTACAAGTCAAGGAGGGAGGCCTCAGAAGAAATCAACCTTACCGACAACCTTAATCTCAGACCTCTAGCCTCCAGAATTGTGAGAAAATAAGGTTTTGTTGTATCACATGGTCTTTGCTACTCTGTTACAGCAGCCCTAGCCAATAAATACAATCCTCATTCCAGCCTGTGTCTTAGGGGAAGGTGGCCACCCACCCCCCACCCTCCACGCTCCAAGGCAACACAGTGAATCATCCTCAGTCCCTGAGTGTCAGAGACCCAGACGAGAGCCAGCCATGCACTGTATTCCACAGGCAAGTGCTAGGTACCCAGGGATTGTCTGAGGCAGAGACGGGAAGGGCTTACGATATGGTTGGAAAGGTCTCTTTCTTTTCCACTGAATGGGAGGAAATATGTCATCACAGTTGGTGCCGGGAGCCATGTTTTTGACAATGAGGGAAGAGGGTATAAGGGAAAAGCCTCCTGGCTACAAGTAGAGCTGAGAGAAATGGAGCTGGGGTCCCAGCGAAATCTGCCTGAGCCTTTCCCCCAGCTGGACTTCCTGTTATATGAGATGATGTGGCTGTAGCGTAAGTGGAGTGGAGATGGAGTCCTCGTTGTTTGGGTCTAACCGGCAGGACTCCCGGCTCCATGAGAGCAGGCATGCATCCTCTGGGCATCTAGCTTCCAGAACTGTGAGAGGATACGTTTCTGTTGTTGTAGGGCACCAGTTTGCGGTGCTTCGTTATAGCAGCCCCAGGAAACAAATACACTTTGTACCCTAGTCTCCCCTCCAGTTTACACTAGTTTGCTCCCTAGTGTAAACTAACACTCATGTAGTCACAGATAAGACCCAAGAGTCAATCCTCTCACCTGCTGAGGGAGGGCTCATCTCCAGCCTGGGGAACATGGCCAGCCACTATCCACCAAGTACATACTTCTCTTCAGAAGTCCCCATCCTGGTCCAGCCATTCTCTTTGTCAATAAACTTGACTCACTAAAGTGTGATAAAGATCGTCACTTTATTACTTTAACTGATAAATTTAGAGTTCCAGAAGAAGGTCTTTTGCAAGTACACAGTCAGACAGGGGACATTCCCAAGACGGATTTTCTAACATGGTGTCCTTTTTTTTCTTTTTTTTTCTGAAAAGGAAATTGGCTAAGGTTCTAACTAGTAATAATATAATTCTACTTCTTTCCACAGTACCAGCTGAAACAAAGGGCTCAATCAGCATATTTCATAAAGAGAGTCATTGACTGAAAGGATAAGGAAGGAATTTGGACTCTTAATCCTAAATCCTGGATTAGCCTAGAGGACTGGAAACAANCCCCCAGAACCTGGCTGGCTCTGTCAGTGTTCAAACACTCCTGTGACAGTCTCTGTTTTCGTTAGCATCAGGTGACCCTACAGAGCAAGTGGAGGACTTGATTACAGGCCAGTTGTGCCCTCAGAACCAGAACGCATGGCCTGCATTTCCTTTTCCTCTTATACAAACAGAAGAATATGACTTCTAATCTAGATCAAAAGTGAGGCAAAACACACACAGATGGGAATTCCACAGAAATTCATCCTGAATCTGAGACCCGTCCCCGGCGGTCTCCGCTGGCACCGCTGCACGCAGCTCCCCCTCTCTCGGCTGGCCGGGGACACAGCGGTCAGGTAGGCAGGTCGCTGCCTAGCGTTCCCCCATCTCTCTCTTTTGCTACGCTCTCCTCTTGATAAAGAGTGAAAAACTGATGCTGCACCTGAGTGGCTCAGTCAGTTAAACACCCAGCTCCAGCTCAGGTCATGATCTCGTGGCTCCTGAGTTCGAGCCCCGCATCGGGCTCTGTGCTGACAGCTTGGAGCCTTGGAGCCTGCCTCGGATTCTGCGTCTCCCTCTCTCTTTCTGCCCCTCCCCACTCATGCTCTGTCTCTTTCTCCTTCAAAAATAAATATTTAAAAAAAATTTTTTTAAAAGAGTGAAAAACTGTTCTGCCGCCAGCCAGGCTGTGGGGGAGAACCGGGAACTGAAACAAAAACCACAACTTCCCAAAAGGCAGTGCCCTAGGACTCACATAACCCATCCACTGCATGCCTTCAGAGCATGCAAGCCACAAAGCATCCTGGTGTAAACTCCTAACACTCACTCACTCACAGAGAAGACCCCGGCAGCAACTCTCTAGTTGACAAAATCTGACTCACCCCTGCCAAGACCATCCCATGACTCACCCTAGTCTCCAGAATTTGGATTATTTTTCCCTAACTCCCTCCTGTTGAGATGGCCCCCAGCCCCCTGAAATGCAATCCCTCTCTTGCTGCAGTGAATCATAAACCTGGCGTTGTTGACTCTAGGTGGGTTCCGGGTGGTCTTTGACTGATGGGCATCAACTCTCAACT
Source organism: Crocuta crocuta (assembly GCF_008692635.1). Taxonomy (NCBI): domain Eukaryota; kingdom Metazoa; phylum Chordata; class Mammalia; order Carnivora; family Hyaenidae; genus Crocuta; species Crocuta crocuta. The sequence continues at coordinate 994,694 of NW_027531896.1, read as the reverse complement.
CAAGCAACCAGTGGTCTCCACTGTGGTCCCTAGGCCTACTGGCGTGTGGTGCTCAATGGTGAACACGCACTAGGTAGTTGGGGATGGCACTCATTTAGAGTCTCAAGTCTGGGGGGTGCCTGGGTGGCTCAGTCGGTTGAGTGTCTGACTTCAGTGCAGGTCATGTTTTCACTCATGGGTTCGAGCCCCACGTCGGGTTCTGTGCTGACAGCTCCCTCTCTTTGCCCATCCCCTGTTCATGCTCTGTCTCTCTCAAAAATGAATGTTAAAATTTTTTTTTCTTAAGAGTCCCAAATCTGGAAACGAGGAAAGAGGATGGGCTGCTCAGGAGGAACTGTGTAAAGGCTCAAAGGCACCTCACATGTGCATTTGAGTGTCACACACAGATCTTCCATTACAACAGGGTCATGTCCCTGTAAGCCCATCATAAGTGGAAAATATCATGAGTCAAAATGCATCTAAGATGCCTAACCTGAACATCATGGCTTAGCCCAGCCTACCTGACATGAGCTCAGGACACTTTAGCCTACAGTTGGGCAAAATCACCTAACTCAAAGCCTATTTGATAATAAAGTGTTAAACCTCTTTGAACACCGTACTGAACCTGAAAACTGGAAGGGTATATGGGTACAGGATGGCCATGAGCATTATCTGTAGTTCGCCTTGGAGACCACGTGGCTGGGACCAGGAGCCTGTGGCCGGCGGCGCTGCCCAGCATCATGAGACTATCTATCAAGAGAAGATTGTACTGTATGCTGTTAGCCTGGGGAAAGCTAAAAATCCAAAATTCTAGGTATGGTTTCTACTGAGTGTGTATCACTTTTGTACCATCATAAAGTTGAAATAGCACTAAGCCGAACCACCGTTAAGTCAGGACCATCTGTACAGGGAGGCATTTACGCCCTTTCCTTCTTTCCCTCCCACCCTCCCTCTTCCTCTCTCAGTTGCCTTCCTACATTCTGCCTCTGCCTGGGGATTTCTTTCATTACTTGAGCAGGACACATCAACCCCATCGATGCTGTTCCACGGTTTGACCTCTACCACTTCAAGGCTTAACGTTTAGAAATTCCTTTATATTCTTTCACCTAAAGGTCTGTTTCCATACAGTTGGGGAACAAAAAGCAGTGCCCCTCTAATGTTTGGATGTTTTAATAATTTAATGAACACTGAATGAAGGTCTTCTATGTGCCCGGTCCTTCAGGGAACACTGCCTTGAACAAGACAGAGACACTGAATGCCCTTGTGTTGCTTCCAGAAGAGAGAAGACAATTTAAGACAAGGGGTTCAAGGGCTGCTAAGCCCAGAAGAGGGTGGAGGGTGAAAGGCACCTTACCTGATGTTCACTAAAGCTGTCCCCTGGCGACAAAGGAAACATGGGTGAGGCCTCAGAGGAAAGCAGGCCAACAAGGGGACTGACACTTGCAGGCGCCACTGAAGTCCTGAACCCCTATTCTCCAATCCTGGCATTTGACCTGGGGCATTGAACAGCGGAGGCTTGCCGATTACCGGGCAGGCCCACGAGGCCTGTTTCACAATCCTTCATGCAGCTCCCACACCATGGCCTTGTTACGGCCCGGCGGAGATTTGACAAAACAGAGGCCATGGGCCCATGGGCACCAGCAGGGTCTCCTCATTTGTTACCCGGCAACCTCTTTTCTGTCTTGCCTCTCGGCTCCCAGACGGAGGGGCCTGCACAGCCCATTTAGAAAGTCAGGGTCATTCTTTTCCTTTTTTCTTTCTCCTGGTACAGATGTAGCTGGAGGCGCATCCCGAGGAACGCAGACCCGCAGAAGGGCTGGCAGGCTGGAGCGGCAGGGGCCAGGGCAGGCTGGCCAGGTTTCTGCTTCCTGCAGGGCCGTGAGCATCATCTCCCTGCCTTGGGGAGAACATAGAACCCTTCACAGCTGCACAAGGACGGGCATTCAGACTCTGAGACAATCAGGAATTCACTGGGACCAGGTTTTCCTTCTTCGTGGACTGAAATGACTGTTTCATGTCCATTTGGCTGAAATAAGGAGCATTTCTGTTGATTCCGGGTTCACCTAACCGAGTTCAGCTACACGAGGAAGTTTAAATTGGCTTGCAGTCCGTGGGCATACAGAAAGCTTGAAAAGAGCTGGTGTGTCAGCAGATATGGACGGGGCCGAATCACAAATCTGTTCAGGAAGTCCAAGATTAAAGCCTAGTTTATATTATTATGTAACAAATATACCTGCCAAGCAACACAGGCAGGCAAATAAATTTGAAATATTCTTGCTGAGGACACAGCTGGGATAGTAAATTTATATAAGACTTACGTGAATGGTAAATAAGATCACTTCTGTGGAACTCCTAAAAAAGGCAGTTAAAAATTTGGAACAGGAGTAAAGGGCCTAACTACTCAGAAACAAGGAGCATCCTGCCAGAAAGATGAGGCCCTGGATAGCGAGGTGGGAAAGGGCGAATTCTGAAATAAAAGGACGACAGCTTTGCGCAGTGGCAGGATCGTAGCCAATGAGGTCTATCCGAGGTGCAATTATCGCTAATTGAAATAAAAGGACTACAAGCTGGTACACATTTAGTCTTCATACCAGTCACAAATAATTATTTCTAAAGTGCAGATATGACCAGAAAAAAAAAGGTATTATGATATCAAACGATACTTAAAATTGAACCAGCCTTTCTACTTCCAGAATGGCAGACCAAGGACTTCTAAAAATCCACCACTCCATAAAAGACATGAGAGAAATGGCAAAAACAGTCAAAACCAATTTTTCAGATATCTGGAAATTAAAGGCTTACAACAGAGAATTTACTCAAGAAAAATAGCTGAATCTTGGTAAAATGCCTTGTGGCAACGACGTGCCCTAATCTCCTTCTTCTCTCCCCAGTTCCACAGTAGACTTGAAGCTAAGAGCCGACAGCTACAGTAACTGAAAACCAGTATCCTATCTGTAGCGGTCTCCAGAGTGGGTAGGACAGATTCAGAGCTCCTTAAAAGCCCCATTCACCCCAGACTGTGACTCTTCAGTCTGTAGGACAGTTCACACCATATTCTCAGGGCCTGTCTTCATCTGACCAGGCTCAACAGCAATAAGCACATCCAGCACCTACATCTCAGATTATGAATACTATTCTCAATTAGAAGGAATCTGGGCTCCTTAGAGAAATAGCTGATGTGAGGGCTGGGTTGGGAACATACAAAAATGAGCCTGGAATATTTGTTCCAAGTCCATTCAAGTGGTTGGCAGAATTTAAGACTGAGGTTCTCACTTTTTCCATGTCATCTGAGGGTTGTTCTCGACTCTGGATACATGGCCCTCTCACATCATGGCCAACTTATTTCTTCAAGGCCAGTAAGAGAAGTTCTGTTTCAATCTTTGGCATTAGGAAAGACCCAGTCTCTTTTGAGGTTCATTTGATTATACCTTAGGCCAGTTGGGATCATTTAATCAATTTGGGATTGATTAAACTCCAAACCAACTGATTCAAGGCCCCAATTATATCAAAGGTAAAGCCACTTCATCTTTGACATATAATGAAAGATAATCATGGGAGTAAAATCCATCGTACAGTAATGTCCACAAAGGGAAGTGATTAAACAGGTGGTGTGTACCAGCGGCAAAGGATCTTGGGAGCCATTTTTGAATTCTGCCAGGGGAAGTTGGGAGACATGGAACCACTCTTTTTCACAAAAGAAAAAAACAAAAAAAACACAAAAAAACCTTTTTATGTTTTCATAATTTATTAATCCAAAATAAATTTCATGACAATTTATGTCACAGTAAAGTTTTGCCTATATGCACATTTAAGTTCAATTAAGAAATTACATTCAATGACATGTAAATGTCACTAATAAGATCCACCATTTTTTATGTACCAGTAAGAAAAAATAACCTGCTGAGTAAAATGTGATATTCCATCAACTGTAAAATACATTCCAGTTTCAGAGATGTTAACTATGAAAATGTGTATCCCAGAATGATACACAGCAACTAAAAATATGGCTATTTTTTCTTACTTTATTTTTAAGAAATGTGAAGAGTGTTGCAAATTTCACAGGAATCAATACCACTTTGAGCTGAGTTGGATATCTTATCCTTCCCAATTCAACATATACATTCTCTCCTTTAAATGGATCTATTCCTTCCCAGTTTCTGCTCCATGCCGGGAACACAACCCTCCCCACTGTCCCGTTTCCTCCTTTCTCACACCCATTTCTTAGTCTGTCTTGTCTGCAGGAGCAGAGACAGGAAACTCAGTCTTCAGGGAAGAAGGTGCTTGGGGAGAAATACAAACTTTGGACAGATGAATGGAGGTTTGATTCTTGGCTCATATTTATTAACTTGCCTTTCACTGTAGGTAACAGAGAACTCAAATCAAAATGGCTTAAAAGAGTAAAGAAAATATGTTGAGGGGTGCCTGGGTGACCCAGTCAGTTAAGCAGCCGACTCTTGATTTCAGTTCCGGTCATAACCTCACAGCTCGTGAGTTCAAGCCCCACATCGGGTTCTGCACTGACAGTGCTGAGCCTGCCTGGGATTCTGTCTGCCCCTTTCCTGCTCATGTGCTCTCTCAAAATAAATAAGCTTTAAGCAAAGAAAAAGAAAATACGCTGAATTATTCATGTGGTGTAACACAAAATCTGAAGGTTGGGATCTCTTCTCTAAGGCTGGTGGATTCCATGGCTCAGCTGTTATCAAGAACCCAGCTTCAGGGTGCCTGGGAGGCTCAGTCGGTTAGGCGTCCAACTTCAGCTTAGGTCAATGTCTCGTCCATGAGTTCGAGCCCTGCATCGGGCTCTGTGCTGACAGCTCAGAGCCTGGAGCCTGCTTCAGATTCTGTGTCTCCTCTCTCTGCCCCTCCCCTGCTCATGCTTTGTCTCTCTCGGTCTCTCAAAAATAAATAAATGTTTAAAAAAATTTTTTTAATAAAAAAAAAAAAAAGAACCCAGCTTATTCCCAACTTCCATCTGTGTCACCTTTGGCTGGTTAGCTAGCTCCCCTTGAGGTCATAAGATGGCAGCATCAGTCCCAGCTGTCATATTTAGACACGGGAATGCCTAACGTCCTTATTGTGTACCTCAAGAAATGAGAACTTCCCCAGAAGTGAACCGGAGGACAAGTTATCATATTTCAAACCTAAACCAACTACTGGCAAGAATGGCACTTCCATTAGTGGTTTTCAACCTTGGCTATACTTTAGAATCACCTGGGAGCTACTGAAAATCTCATGTTCACACCAGGCCTCCCTGTACCCTGCTCCCTGCCAAAAAAAATTCAGACTTTCTGGGAGTAGTCCCCTGGCATAAGTTTTGTTGTTGCTTTTGTTTTTATTTAAGTTTTCCTTTAAAAAGATTTCAATAAGAAGCCAAGGTTGAGAACCACAACTTCAGATCCTCGTTGATACAACTCTAAAGGTTGAATCCAGAGCCCACAATCTACAAACCACACGTGATGATGTCATGGAGGAGAGAAGGACACCTAAGCTAAACTAAAATTCTGTTAGGAAGGGGAGAAAACACATGTAATGGTATGCAACTAAGCTTATCAGCTGTGGAGACTCAAGGCGGGTAATGCCTTCTTAGAGACATGGTTTCCTCAGCTGTAAATAGTAATAACAACTACTATTGTTATAATAATACCTATTATAGGGTTGTAATAGGTATTGAAAAGGATTTCATATATATAATCCTACCATTCAGCAGGTGCTTAACCTGAGATATTCTGATCTCACTAAACTGCAAATGTGGCATTTGTGCTTCTGATTGGCAGTAAGAGCTCCATATTCCTTAGGCCAGATCACCAAATCACATGGTATTTTGATCTCGACAAGCAACAGCTCAGAAGAAATCTTTGAATGCAACCTCCCAATGGTTATACTTATCAAAACCAGTCAGTGAACTAAGACACTTATGCCAGAAGTCAGGAAGCCTATTAAGACAAGGGACAAGTCATTTAACACTTGTGGGTCTGAATTCCTGAAGTTCTACAATTGGATTAAGTCAAAACACCAAAAGATAACACACTCAACCTGTATTGTCTTACCAACTGAAAAATAATTGAGGTTTATAGTCTTGTGGCTTTTAGTTACGGACCACAAAAAAAGTTATATGAAACTTGTTACACAGAATCTTAAAAATAAAAATTTTGTTCATTTTACTTAGTGATTTCCACAATGAAGACTCACATGAGAAATGTTTACATGAATTACTAGGAAAGGTGAGGTTTTACATTCCACCTCCTTTCTGATAATAAGAGGTTAAATAGATAACCACGTCATCTTTTCTGTTTTGGCTCCAAAAAAGATCCGAGATAAATTTAATATAGCCAAGAGAACCATGCTGGCCAAATGATGTAGAAATCCATGTACAGACTTTTCTATTACAACTGTCCTAATTACATTTTTTCTGGTCCATATATTTTTAATGGATTATGGCTTAAATTTTTTTTCAATTTTTATCTTAAGTAGGCTCCATGCCCAGTGTGGGCTTGAACTTACAACCCTGAGATCAAGAGATGCATGCTCTACTGACTGGTCCAGCCAGTCACCCCGAACTGACTATGGTTTTAGTATTCATATAACTGCTTGGAGCTCCATCAAGGTTCAGTGACATTTACTTCACAGAAGAAAACCAAGAGGAGCAGTGAGGAGAAGGTAGCAGGAACTAAACATGGTATGGATGAGATGGCCGTACAACAGAGCACTTAGGACCTAGAGGACAAATGGATCTTGAATCAGATACTACACGGGGTCAGGGATGGCTGAAGCAGGACACTGGAAATAGGCTCTGAGGAAAAGAGAGTGAACTGGGAGAAGAAGTGGAAAATGGAGGCAGGAGATTCAGTTGAAAGGTGCTATACTAACCCAGATATAAGAGACCCAGGGCCTAATGGCTGCTTTAGGTGCAAAGAGCACATCAGAGAGAATAGCTCTCTCCTCAACTTGATTTAACGGAAGTTAAAGAGATTTCATGGACACAAATATGTTTGCCTCTTCAAAATAACAGCTGTTAAATAAGAGCTTTTTTTAAAAAAAAAATGTTCATTTGTGTAGTTTGAGAGTGCATGCACATACACGTGGGGGAGGGGCAGAGAGAGGGGGGAGAGAGAATCCCAAGCAGGCTCTGATCTGTCAACACAAATCCCGACACGGGCCTTGAACCCACGAACCATGAGATCATGATCTGGGCTGAAATCAAGAGTTGGATGCTCAACCAACTGAGCCCTCCAGGCCTCTAAAATTAGAGCTTTTAAACTTCTCTGACTTCTCGGTCCCTGAAACCTCTGCCTGGTCTTCTAAGTTTACAAGCAGGATGGGTACTACCACTTGGGAGTATAAAATTATTTTTTTCTTAAAATGAACTTTATATGTAAACATTTATACCTCATCAGTATTAAACTGTATGTGAATTAACATTATAAGGAGATAGATTATTAAACTGTCATAGAAAATTAAATGTAAGTACCATGAAGGTTCACAGAAATAGAAAAGTAGAAGGTAAATGTTCCTATTTAATTTCCTTTTCTATACAATTGATCCCAATATCCACCTTATAGAGTAATATGGCTTAAATAAGAAAGTTAAACAGTATTAAATAAAATACCATATAGCCCACAGATAATAAGTGTGCATAAACATTAGCTTATTGTCGACCAATGTTAACTAACATACAGGTTTGCCATAAAATTCACCTTCTGCAATTGACAGGATCTGGAAATCCTTTGAATTATATATGATGTCTAAAGATACAAAATATCAATTCACCAGGTGATATAACCACTCCTTTGCACAATTTCATTAAATCATTGAAGGCTTTTGTAAAGGATCCTTTTGAAGTATCAACTCAACCTCTTTCCTCTGTGACTTCCTCCAGCAGCTTCTAGTGCATTGCCTTGTCTTGCTCCCTAGCCACAGCCAGGGAATGAGCCAATCAACTTGGCAGATAGGAAGGGGCCATGGAGAGATGACACACTCTTAGCTCAGAGACTCCTATGCTAAAGGCCCAGGAACGATCCTGGGTTCTTCCTTTCCTAGGTCTTGTCTGATAAACCTTTGCTTGAAATATGTGCAACTCCATTTCTTACTTTAGCAGAATTGGGTTAGAAGCAAAATAACTGACTTATATTTTCAAACTGGACTTTAAGAACGGTCACTACCTTTGGTGTACTCTGTGTATCCAGCAAGTTAGTGATGCTATTATTCTTCCCAGCAATAAAACAATATGATGACAACAGTTTCAGGCTCATAGTATTGTTCTAATAATAATCAGTACCACTATACAAGTGCATATTTAGAATCTCATTATCTGTGCTTGGAGAATTTTGTATTCGACTATTATGTCAGAGATATCACATTTCTAAAATTTACATTTTACACAAATGTACAATCTCACTACAGTTTATAAACCAATGAAAAAGATAACCGTTCTTATATCCTAACAAAAAAGTTAAAAACTCCAAGTTTAGGAATGATATAGCAAGAGACATTGTTCCATTTTATTTAAAATACTGAGAAGCTGGAAACAACAGGAAAGTAGTTTTAAAAAAATCACAAACTGTAATTTAAACAATAAACCAAAATTGTGAGCAACCATTAAAAATATGCTGTAAATGTATTTAATGACATGAAAAGACCTAACTGTAGAGTCATTATCCACCTATTTCCCAATGTGTTCCTAGAGAAACCTGTTTTCTCTTTTCAATCTCCTGTCTCTCTCCACGCATCTGCACTCAGCTGAATCTTCCTTCCTATTTTACCTACAAAACTCAATCAGAAAAGACTTCTGCAATTTACTACTACAACATTTACCTACCAGCCAGCATCTCTGCCATATATGCTCCTTTTCTGTTCCACTGGTTGGAAACAGCTTGGTGAAGACCAATCCCCTCACTTATACACTAGATTCTGCCCCTCTGCCATCAATTAGAGAAGATGCATAACATCATAATGACACAAGAGGGCGCTTTAAATGAGGACTCTTGTAAACCACTCCAAATCAACAGTCTTGAACAGGCGTAGACATAAGCACTCTTCATCTATACAAAACTATGGAAGAAAACAAAAACACATCAGCTGGTGAAAATTACCAACTTAGCCATCCCTATTCCCTTCCTCCAAAAAACCATGCAGCAGCAGAAAACTGTAACACAAAAATTCAAACTGAATTAAATATCTCTGTTGAAGAATATGAAAAAACCTGGGGCGCCTGGGTGGCTCAGTCGGTTAAGCGTCTGACTTTGGCTCAGGTCATGATCCCATGGTTTGTGAGTTCAAGCTCTGCACTGACAGCTCAGAACCTGGAGCCTGCTTCAGATTCTGTGTCTACCTCTCTCTCTGACCGTCCCCTGCTCATACTCAGTCTGTCTCTCTCTCTTTCTTAAAAATAAACATTAAAAAAAAGAATATGAAGAAACCCGAACTGAAATTCAAAACCTAAGACAAACACTGAAAAAACCAGACGTAATGAAACAAGAGTTGACTGATCTCAGAAATGATACAAAAAAGAGATCATGTCAAAAATACAGGCTATATTAAAAGACAAGATAGATTAGAATGTAAACAATAAGGGTTACTGGATAAAAGTGGAAAAATAACAAAGAATAAAAATGAGATGAATAAAGCAAAATTTATAAAAGAGTAAAAGAAAATTCATCATAGAGAGGGAAAACACATAAATGTAACAATTTACACAGTAACTATAATATGACAGAAGCTAACCCAAACGTTCAGTCATTTCGATAATGTGAAAGGGCTTACTTAATTCACTTATCAAAAGAAGTAAAGGATTTTTGGTTTAGCTCAAAGAACAAAACTGAACTATACACATTATACAAGAAAGGCTAAAACTTATTCAGAAAAGCTAAAAAACGACGTGGTGGGCAAATAAATACTAAATGCAAATATAACCAAATTTCCAGTTGCAATGTAAAATCTGAAACCACAAGAAGGGACTTTTTGTACTGCTACATTAAAACCTGTTAGTCTATCCTGTAGGTCAGATGGATGTTTAACCCATGCATCCCATGCATTTTTTACCACTAGCCATTATTTATTTGGAAAATATGATCTTACTAATTTATACAGATCTTTCAAATGGTTTATTATACATTATTTATGACATTTTAAAATATCACCATTCTTTAATATCACCAACGAATCTCACCAAAAAGTCTTTAACTATAGGAAAGCTTTCAAGCTCAAAGAGGCAGATCAAATGTTCCAAAATTGCAATTTTTGCTCAAAAGCCAGAATCCTATCATTGATAACAAATATTTTCAGTTATTTTCCCTGAAGTAACAGGCTCACTTAATTCATTTGAGAAACTGCCTGCCAAATATCCTTATCTGAAAAAAAGTTTGCCCCTCGGTTGCTCTTTCAAACATTCATGAAAAAATGCAGCTAATTCAGCTCACAATTAAGATAATAGCATATAAATGCTTTTCCTTGAGAATACCAGACCATACAGAAATACTTTATACATCTTCCAATTTCACTATATGGATTATTGACAAGACATATACTCAAGAATTGGGGTTTTAACAACATTAATCGTTTTACTGTTTCATCAAGGACATTCTTTTTTTTAGGTTTATTTATTTATTTTGAGAGAGAGAAAGAGCAGAAGCAGGGGAGGGGCTAGGGGAGGGAGACAAAATATCTCAGTAGACAGGGAAAACACATTTGATGGGAGGCCTAGGTGGCTCAGTCAGCCTAAGCGTCCGACTCTTGATTGCAGCTCAGGTCATGATCTCACGGTTGGTGAGATGGAGGCCCGTTTCAGGCTCTGTGCTGACAGTGCAGAGACTTAGGATTCTGTCTCTCCTTCTCTCTCTGCCCCTTCTCCACTCATGCACATAGGCTCTCTCTCTCAAAAAAATAAATAGAAACTTTAAAAAAGGGGGATAAAACACATTTGACAAAAATCCAACACCCATCCATGATAAAAGCTCTCGATAAAACAGGAATAGAAGGGAACTTCCTCCAACCAATGAAGAGCATCTTTGCAAAACATACAGCTAAAATCATGACGGTGAAGGACTAAATGCTTATTGCCTAATATCAGGAAAAAGGCAATGATGTCTGCTGTTCCTTCTATTTAACACTGCATAGGACATTTTAGCCAGTGAGACCAGTCAAGAAAAAGGAAAAGCAACCAGATTAGAAAGCAAGAAGTAAACTGTCTTTATTCTCATATAATATGTAGAAATTCCTAAGGAACACACACACACACTCTACAGAGAATAAATGAGTTCAGCAAAGTCACACAAACAGATCAAAATACAAAGATTAGGGGAGCCCGGGTGGCTCAGTCAGTTAAGTGTCCAACTTCGGCTCAGGGCATGATCATACAGTTTGTGGGTTTGAGCCAAACATCAAGCTCTACACTGAGTGTGGAGCCTGCTTGGGATTCTCTCTCTTTCTCTGTCTGTCTCCATCTCTCTTTGCCCCTCCCCTATTCATGCTTTCCCTCTCTCTCAAAAATAAACTAAAAAAAAAAAAAAAAATACAAAAATTAATTCTATTTCTCTATATCATGAATGTATGCCCCAAAAATGAAGTTTAGGGGCGCCTGGGTGGCTCAGTCGGTTAAGTGTCTGACTTCGGTTCAGGTCACGATCTCACTGTTTGTGGGTTCGAGCCCCATGTCGGGCCCTGTGCTGCCAGCTCAGAGCCTGGAGCCTGTTTCGGATTCTGTCTCCCTCTCTCTCTGACCCTCCTCTGTTCACGCTGTCTCTCTCTCTCAGAAATAAGTAAAACATTTTTTAAAAAAATGAAGTTTAATTCCTCTCATCAAGAGCATCAAAGAGGGAAAAAATAGATGTAAATAAATTTAACAAAAATGTAAACCACACACTCATACACTGAAAACTACAAAACTTGGGGAAATAAATAGAGATATATTCCATATTCACAGATCAGAAGATTCAGTTAACATGGCAATTCTCCACAGATCAATGTAATCTCTGTCAAAAGCCCAGCACAGGTTTTTTGCAGAAATTTACAAGCTGGTCTTAAAATTTATATGGAAAAGCAAAAGACACTAAATAGCCAAAACAATTTTTGAAAAGATGAACAAAACTAGACAGCTTCTATTTCCTTATTTAAGACCTAATAGAAAGCTATAGTATCACAAGACACTATCACAAGACAGTGTGATAACATGTAAGGATAAACATAAAGAGCATAACATATAAGAATACACATATAGAGCAATAGAACACAACTGAAAGTCCAGAAAGAAACTCATACATTTATAGTCAATTGATTTCTGACAAAGGTGCCAAGGCAACTCGCTGGGGAAAGGGTAGTCTTTTTTTTGAAATGGTACTGGGACAATCAGATATCTATATGCAAAAAGAAATATTTAGATCCTTAGCCCATACTTTTCTCAAGATTAACTCAGAATGAATCACAGACATAAATGAAAGAGCTAAAACTATAAAAAGTTTTAGAAGAAAACATATAGGTGAAGCTTGTGATCTTGGGTTAGACAGAATTTTTAGATACAACCTCAAAAGCATGCATGATCCATTAAAAAAAATACACTTACTGCCAAAATTAAAATGTTCATGCTTTAATAGACACTGCCGTAAAAATACAAGCACAAACTGGGAAAAAAAAGACAAAACCACATATTGGGACAAGATATTTCCAAATCATATATATCATAAAGGACTTATATCCAACATATGAGAATTCTTACAACTCAACAGTAAGAAGATGATTCAATTAAATAACGGGTAAAGATCTGAACTGACCAATGGCAATTGAAAAGATGCTTAACACCATTAATCATTAGAAAAATGCAAATTACAAGCCTAGTGAGATACCACCTGACCCCTACTAGAACAGCTACAATCAAAACAACTGACAGTAACAAGTGTGAGTGAGGATGTGGAGAGACCAGAATCTTCTTACATTGCTATCTGGAATGTAAAATGATGCAGCCACTTTGGAAACAATGTAGCAGTTCTTAAAAATACATTTACTGTAAGACCCAGAATCTCCAAAACATACAATGGAATAATGGGGGCAATTATATGTATATAAAAAGTAGTAACTGGGGTGCCTGAGTGGCTCAGTTGTTGAGCATTCAACTCTTGATTTTGGCTTAGGTCATGATCCCAGGGTCACGGGAACAAGCCCTGTGTGGAGCCCGCATGGGATTCTCTCTCTCTCTCTCTCTCTCTCTCTCTCTCTCTTTCTCTCTCTGCCCTTCTCCCCCACTCATGCACACTCTCTCTCTCTAAAAATAAAAAATATATAAATATATAAAAACCCCCAAAATTTCTTTAAAACAAAAATAAAAGTGATCTATGCTAAGGCATGAATGAATCTCAAAAACATCATACTATATGAAGAGTCAGAAACAAAAGAAACATTAAGTTCATATGAAATGCCCAGAAAAGGCAAATCTAGAAACAGTAAGTAGATACTGGTTGCCTACAACTGGAGATGGGCTTGGGGAATGACTGAAAATGGGCATAAGGGATCTTTTTGGGGATGTCAAAAACATTCTAAAACTGGATTTGGTGATGTCACACAACCTTTAAATTTATCAAAAAGTATTAAATTTTACACTGAAAACAAGTGAAAACTATATCAAAGTAAAAGGGTCCAAAACAGGCAAGGCATTTATGTAGAACAGCATTAGAGAAACTATCAAAATATATAAAATCCAGTAAAGCTACAGTAATTAAGACAGAATATTAGAGGGAGAAAAAAAAATGAAGCAGACAGATACCCCAGAAATAGATCTTTGTTCAAATGAACCTTATTGATACCAGAAGGGGCAGGCATTATGATCAGTGGGAAAAGGGCAGTGTTTTTAGTTGAATGGTGCAGAGACTGCTTATCCTTTATCCATATAAACAAAGGGAGGGAAAATAAGGTCCCTACTAAATACCATTAAAAAAGAAACAGTTTTAATTCTTCTCATCTCCCGCTAGCCACAGCCACTCTCTTTTTCATGTAATTTAGCAGCTCCTCCCACATGGAAACTACAAGTACGGTGTACTTCCCGAACTTTCCAACTTCGGGCTTGGCTATGTATCTTACTCTGGCCAATGGGTTGTGTGTAAATGTGATGCAAACAGCCTTGAGATTCTGCCAAGGCCATGAGAAGAACACATCCTAGGTAGCCCACTGGTCCCAGGAGGAGACTGAGACAAACATGGGCCAGAACTAACCTAGTCAACCTGCTTTAAGAAGCAGAGCCAAGCCAGCCAAGGCCAGCCTAGATCAGCCTATTCCCAGCCAATCTGCAGACGCAGAGAAAAAAAGAAATGTTTATTTTTACATGCTGAGAAGATTGTGGTTAACACCATTAAGGTAGCAACTGTTACCAGATACCTTTTCCAATGGAGTAAAAAATAAATGTAAAAAGCAAAACCCCAAAACTTAAAATGGCCAAAATAAGCAATTCTGCTCACAAAGGCACCTCAGAAAAAGTGAAAAGACAGCTTACAAAGTGGGAGAAGACCTGCCACACATACCTCACAAAGGATTACATCAGGAGTATGTAAAATCAATTTATAAAGGACAGTCAGTCCAACAGAAATGTAAGCAAAAAAACACTAACCGGCATTTCACCAAAGATGAAACTAAAAAGCTAGCAAGCATAAGAAGATGCTGAACTTCAGGAAAATAAAGCTATGTGACATCACTTTTATGCCCAATAAACTGGTAAAAAAAAAAAAAATAAAGTCTTGACAATACAAAGTATTGGCAAGTATAGAGCAACAGGAATTCTTTTACACAGTCAATGGGAATATAAACATTTTAACTACTTTGGACAAGATTAGTATTATTTTAAAATTTTAAGATGATACAATTCTACTCCTTGGCTTATATCCAGGATAACTCACACATATTTATGTCAAAAAACATTTATATTAAATTATTTATTATATACTATTAGCAACACTTTATATTTAAAATATTGAAAATAACCTAAATGTCTATCAGTAGTAGAATGCCAATAAATGTTAACATATTTATAGAATGAAATGCTATATAAAAGTATAAATTAATGAATAAGAGCTATGTGGATCTACATGAATGAATCATAAAAGCATAATGTTGAGTGAAAATACCAAGAAACCAATAAATACACAGAATATTTATTGTTTAAAAAAAAATCCAAACTGGTGGGGAGCCTCGGTAGCTCCGTAGGTTAAGCATCCAACTCTTGATTTCGGTTCAGGACACGATCTCAGAGTTCATGAGATTGAGCCCATCAGGCTTTGTGCTGACAACCCAGAGCCTGCTTGGGATTCTCTCTCTCTTCCTCTCTCTGCCCCTCCCCACATGGTTGCTCTTGTGCTCACGCTCTCTCTCAAAATAAATAAGCCTTAAAAAAAAAACCCAAACTGTTTAAATAAAACCCAAATACAAGCAAAACTAAATATGCTATTTAGTGAATCATATACCTTGGTAAATCTACACAGAAACAAAAGGGAAGAAAGAAATACAAAAGATAGTAACAAAGAGAGGGAAGCAGGTCCAAGGAGATGGAGATACATATTTATGTACATGTTAACAAATATTTTATAATTTTTTAGCAGGGGAGGAGAAAGAAAGAGATTTCTATTCTAGAAAACGGAAAAGTCCTATGTTTTCATGCCAATTTCTAGACGTGTTTCAGAGAAATAAAAAGAAATGTGCTAAATTCTAATTTTACCTTTTCCATGCCTTTTATTTTCATGATGACTTCTTTTCAGTATCCAAAACCTAATATGAAAAAAATCACACATTTTTATCCATCAATATCAAATTCAGGTACGTCATAATGCTCTTGTAATTTTCTAATGATTCCAGTACTATTTATCCTAGTAATCACCTAATACTTAGTTTAAGAACAAGTGAAAGATAACTTTTACATCTATCTTTTTCCCATACGTATTTCATACTAATAACAAAATATTTGGTATGACTTTTTTTTAAAGTTTATTTATTTTGAGACAGAGACAGAGAGAGAGAACGTGCACATGTGAGCAGGAGAGAGAGGGAAAGAGAGAATCCCAAGCAGACTCTGTGCCATCAGCACAGATTCTGATGCAGGGCTCGTACTCAGGAACCATGAGATCATGACCTGAGACAAAATTAAGTAGGGTACTTAATTGACTTTTAATTCCAGGGTACGCCTTCATATTTTACAACATAAAAACATCCAGAAATAAGCACTTTTGACTTTCTAATATTTGCACATACTCAAAGAGAACTTCTGCTACAAGATGGTATAGCTTGGTTCTAGAAGAATCTTTCATTTTCGCTTATATTTCAATTTAACTTGAAGACATTGACTCCAACTAACATATGGAGTCACATAAATGACTATTTTTTCAATTATCTTTCCTCATTAACTGAAAAAATATTTGAAGAAAACTTTGAAATAACTACTGATGGATGCTTTGACATAACTAAAATATTTATCATCCAATGATTCTTAGCTTGCTTTCTAAGAGTATAACAGGAGTATTAGTTCCCCTATTTGCTTTGTTTCCCTTTGATTAGCTTTGCTACTAAGGTTACTAACTACTTTGAAAGTTTTAAGAACATTCCAATTTATACTTATTGCTTGCATGAGTATAATTACTAGCAATAAATATACATTTTCCTTTAAGCTACAAAAATATATATATATACAAATAAATAATTTTCTTTTTTAAATATTAAAACAAAAAATTTTTTAATTTTTTTATTTATTTCTGAGAGAGTAAGAGACAACGTAAGCAGGGGAGGGTCAGAGAGAGAGGGAGACACAGAATCCTAAGCAGGCTCCAGGCTGTAAGCTTGCTGTCAGCACAAGCCTGACGCGGGGCTTGAACCCACGGACCGTGAGATCATGACTTGAGCCGAAGTCGAATGCCCAGCCAACTGAGCCACCCAGGCACCCCTTTTTTTTAAAAAAAATTTTTTATGTTGTATTTATTTTTGAGAGAGAGAGAGCGTGAATGCAAGAAGGGCAGAGTGAGAGAGACAGGGAAACACAGAATCAAAAAGAGGCTGCAGGCTCTTAGCTATCAGCACAGAGCCCGATGCGGGCCCTGAGCCCGCGAGCTGTGAGATCATGACCTGAGCCGAAGTCAGAAGCTTAACCGACTGAGCCACCCAGGCGCCCCACAAATAAATAATTTTCTAAATGGAATTAAATTCTAAGATTGTCAGTCCTAATATATCCCATATGGTAACCTATGAGGGATTCTCTTTGAAGAACAGTATGTTTCCAAATTCTCACCCTTAGTTCAAACATATTCTTAAAAGAAAAAAAAACAAAAATTAAAGTTGTACTTACTTTGGCCAACAATTCTTGTGTTTCAGGAGTCAGTGGAGCATGTGAAAACTTGCAATAGTCACCCTGATAACATTTTGTTCCTGTATGATAAAACTTGCAAGGATATTCATGTAACCCAAATGTTAAGGAAGAGAACAATTTTAATACAACTAAAATAATGTGTTAGTGATTTATTAACTTTATTTTCCCTATATAAAGGCCTTTCCTCCTAGTAGAAACACTAAATTCTCTATTTAGAATAGAGCTAATAAATTATTAATTGAATTATATGAAATATCTAATTTTAGGATAATTATAATAAATCAAGCTTATTGGCTATCACATGAAACTTTTCCTTCATATCCATTTTTATAAATTATAGGTCTGTTTCAATGACATAAGTTTGTATATTTTAAATACTTTAAGAAATGTGATTATCAATTTTTTATGAATTCTTTTAAAGTTTTTTTGTTTTTTTGTTTTTTTTGAGAAACAGAGAGAGTGAGCAGGAGAGGGGCAGAGAGAGAAGGGGACAGAGGATGTGAAGCAGGCTCAGCAGAAAGCCTGATGTGGGGCTTGAACTGTGAGATCATAACCTGAGTTGAAGTTGGATGCCTAACCAACTGAGCCACCCAGGCACCCCAGCACCCCAGAAGTGTGATTATTTTTAAGGCATTCTTTTGGGGTGGAAGCAGTAAGGTCAATGGTGATGACAGATTTTACAAATCTGGATCCTTCATATGTTAGGTTTATTTCAAACAGAATCAGTTTAAATAACTTCAATGTTGTTTTCTAGAAAAAAAACTCAAGTTTGTATTTGAGATTCCATGTATTGCATGACTGCAGGAAAACAACTTTTGTGGTACCCAAAGGTGCTGTACCATAAAATGTTTATGTTCCATGTTTTCACAACATGTCTGTACCATCTGTATTGAAGAGTTAAGGTTATTCTCCAAATTAAGGGACAAGTCAGTAAAGATTATACAAAAAACAAGTACTCCTAAATGATGTAATTCCTGCTCCCCCCCCTTTTTTTAAACAAAGTAACTCATATGAGGGTGCTTAGCTGGCTTAGTTGGTAGAGCATGTTACTCTTTTTTTTTTTTTTTTTTTCAAAACACTCATAATTTATTCTGAAGTGATCACAAAGTATACCGCATATTTTCAAAGGGTTTGCTTTAAAAAACTGCATTATCTTAACTGCATAATTTGTAGAGCACGTTACTCTTGATCTCAGGGTTGTAAATTCAAGTCCCACATGGAGTATAGAGATTACTTAAATAGAAAATCATTTAAAAAAATAATAACAAAGTAGTTGTATGTGTGTCTGTGTGTGTGTGTATATACATATACACATATTCATACAGACATATCTATATGAATCTAGATATAATTAGTTAAAGTCACAGCAGAAATTCTGAGTCTTTCCGGGGGCTGAATGGGTTTCATGAACCTGCTGCTATGCTATCCAAGTGAAGAATCTTCATTTGAGAGAATTACTAGAGACAGAATCCATCTTTTCTTTCTTGGGAAAAAAAAAAAATCTATACAGTTTAACCACTTTGATACTGATTTGGGCTTGGATAACATAATTCTGCCATAGCTAAATCACAGGTTTCATTCAAAATTAAACATTTAAAATGTTCATGTAAAAAAAATAAATAAATAAAATGTTCATGTAAATATTTATAAAAAGTAAGTTATTGTATCTTGCGATAAAGGATATTGTGCAAATACAGACAGTTTTCACCTCTGGTACAATAGCCTTGTACATAAAACTTACACATTTCCTTTTTCTTCTCTATCTCTGCATCATGATCAAATTTACACTGGTCTCCCTGGGCCAAAGGAAAAAACAAGGAAAAGCCATTATTTCTCAGTTAAGTCATTCAGTTCCTACTAATCTTAAAATAAGCAATTGATTCCAGAAAAAAATCTTAGAAGCACTATAGTCTAATTCTTTTATTTATTTTTTAATGTTTATTTATTTTTGAGACAGAGACAGAGACAGACAGAACACGAGTAGGGGACGAGCAGGGGGAGGAAGACAAAAAATCCGAAGCAGGTTCCAAGCTCTGAGCTGTCAGCACAGAGCCCAACATGGGGCTCGAACCCACAAACTGTGAAATCATGACCTGAGCCAAAGTTGGGCACTTAACCAACTGAGCCACTCAGATGCCCCTACAGTCTAATTCTTAATGAGCTATCTTATAACCACTCCACACAGATCTGCTTAAAATCTTACTATGTCCTAAACGCTTTTAAAACAAAGTATTTTTTAAAAGCTTCTTTTTTTAAAAAAATGCTTATTTACTTATTTTGAGAGAGCCTGCACATGAGCAGGAGAGGGGCAGAAAGAGAGGGAGAGAGAGAACCCCTCCACGCTGCCAGCACAGACCCTGCCACTGGGGCTCAATCCCATGAACTGTGAGATCATGAACTGAGCCAAGATCAAGCATCAGCAGCTTAACTGACGGAGCCACCCAGGTGCCCCTAAAAAGTATCTTTCTTAAACATAAAATAATACTTCAGTAAAGTCTTCTAACTGAACCTTTTCCAGAAGGAAATAGTTATAAAATGTACAAGCATCCTTTTAGAGTATACAATGGAAAATGGAGTTGGCTCTTGCACATTTTTGTTATACCTTACATTTTAGTATATTTTTAAAGCTTATGCAGTTTTTATACCTTAATACATTTCCTTTCAAGAAAATATTTACAAATTTGTTTCCCCTTGCGTTCCACTGTATGTTGGTTGATGAATCCCTGACTCATCCTCACAGTCTGCTGCTTCTCTTTTGGTTTACCATCCTTTGAGAACAAAAACAAAAACAAAGAAGTAAATGTGAGAAATGTAAATTTAAATATTTTATCCCATTGTACAAAATCATTTTGACCACCTTTAAAACATTAAAAAGTAACTCTTCTAAGTTGGCCTACATGTGTAAGTTTTGGACTTCTGTACATCAGTTAAAAAATAAATGTTCTGCCAATGACAACAGAATTCCAGCACTGTATGTGTTTGTTCAATCTGAATTATTATATTGTACTTTGCCCTCATTTTTAAAAATTGAATAAACAATTTTTAAAAACGAAAATGCTACTACTTCTGATAAAAAACGAAGTCTAGGAATAAGGCTCTTTAGAACAACAGAGACAAAACTGGAGACCGTAAGGCAAACCAAAAGCATTATACTCTTCAAGTTCAATGAGATGCTCACTGGGTGAGAGCAGAGAATAATAACCAGTTCTAGTTAACAAATATAACCTTGAAGATGGCAACAGAGATATAAAAACAAAAGATGACTTTTATATAAAAACAAAAACGGAATTTCATAATACATTTTAGCTCTTTAGAAACATAAACCATTTTAGTATGTTAACCTGTGGTTACACACAATGTCTGTCGAGCAAATTTCTGAACATTTTTAGTAATTAAATATATGCAAAGAAGAGACCTAACTACATGTATGAGATCTGCTTTGTAATAACCTCAAGTTTCCACTTAAAGCCATCAAAATTATGTATCTAATATGTGTCAGTTTAAATCTTTGGTTTTATTTGACTATGTTATTAAATTCTAACACACAGGTTTACAGTTTGTTACTCGTAGAAGGCCTGTCAGCATTAGCTGAATAATCATTTGAGTCCGTATAACCCAAATGAAGGGAATTCCAACAGAGTCAGGGGATACAGTTCTAGGTATGACCTGGCCCTTTGTGACTAAGCAGATACCAGAACCCCCAGGGCTTCAGATTCCTCATTTGTAAAATATGAAATCCTATATAAATATGTTTCAACCTATAATATTTGATATTCCTAATATTTTACCACCCCTAACACTTGTCTTCTGGACCAAGTCTACCAACAAAAGGTTAGTTTAAAACACCTCAGAAAAGCAGAGTCCAGAGGAGTCGCTTACTGCTCTATCCTGATTCCATCTGCAGACCAAGGAAGAGGAACTTCTACACAGCAAAATCAAAATACCACACAGGTAAGGGGTGTTTTCTAAGCGAATGCTCAGAAATATTCATTTTTTATTTCAAGGGGGCGTCAAGAACTGAGAGACCAGGAACTGCAACAGTAGCAACCCTGTAAGACTCTGTGACACTTGAAGTGTTCTCTTGGCTACTTTACCTCAGCCCTGCTTCTCCTGCTTTTCCAGCCACTGGCAGTACAACACTGCAACATCAAGAGACTTGTGTGCACGTGTTAAGGTAAAGAGGTTCAGTGCCAACGCTTAACACAAGTGCTCGCAGCGAATGAGGGAGAGGGAAGGAGCAGCAACAGTGACAAGGAAGAATGTGGAGATCCCACTAACGGTGAGAGGAGATTTTTCACCGTCAGAGAACCCTCATTTTGTGGCTTGCCACTGACGTACAAGATCCGTATCCTGCAGCACGTAGGTGCCCTCCCACATGCCTACACTCTTGTACCTGCTCCTGTGCGCCACCGTTCTTCAGTGAAGCGTTGGATCCTTTGTGTCCAGTGCCGGGCCATTTTCGTTTCATTTTCTTCTGTTTACCATTTTTCTTTACAGCTTTAAGGTTTTTATTTTTTTGCTTAACAGCTAAATAGAAAAAAGAGTTAACTTTGTTTAAATCTTAAACATTAAATGTTAAAAGTTTAATTTTAATTTATGATGACATAAAAGTACAATGGCAATTTACTCTTTTTTAATTTTTTAAAATGTCAGCGCAGAGCCCGACACAGGGCTCTAACTCACAAACTGTGAGATCATGACCTGAGCCAAAGTTAGACACTTAACTGACTGAGCCACCCAGGCGCTGTCAGTTTACTCTTAAGAAGTACATTCTGGGGGCGCCTGTGTGGCTCAGTCGGTTGAGCGTCCGACTTCGGCTCAGGTCATGATCTCACAGTTCGTGGGTTCGAGCCCCACATCAAGCACCGTGCTGACAGCTAGCTCAGAGCTTGGAGCCTGCTTCAGATTCTGTGCCTCCCTCTCTCTCTGACCCTCCTCTGCTCACACTGTCTCTCTCTCTCTCAGAAATAAGTAAAACATTAAAAAAAAATTTTTTTTTAATAAAAAAATAAAATAAAGAAGTACATTCTGGGCACCTGGGTGGCTCAATCGGTTGAGTGTTCTACTTAGCTTGGATCATGATTTCACAATATGTGAGTTTGAGCCCCACATTGGGTTGTGCATTGGCAGCTCAGAGCCTGCTTTGGATCCTGTCTCTCTCTCACTCTCAAAAATAAATAAAATAAACATTAAAAAAAAATACATTCTATGGGGCGCCTGGGTGGCTCAGTCAGGTTAAGCATCCGACTTTGGCTCAGGTCATGATCTCACAGTTAGTGTGTTCAAGCCCAGCATAGGACTCTGTGCTGACACTTCAAAGCCTGGAGCCTGCTTCAGATTCTGTGTCTCCCTCTCTCTCTGTCCCTCCCTCACTCGCATTCTGTCTCTCTCCCTCAAAAATAAGTAAAACATTGGGGGCACCTGGGTGGCTCAGTTGGTTAAGCGTCTGACTTTGGCTCAGGTCATGATCTCACAGCTCATGAGTTCAAACCCCACATCAGGCTCTGTGCTGACAGCTCAGGGACTGGAGCCTGCTTGGAATTCTGTCTCTCCATCTCTCTCTGCCCACTCCCACCCCCTGCACTCATGCTCTGTCTGTCTGAAAAATAAATAAACATGAAAAAAAAAGAAAATTTAAAAAAAAAAATAAGTAAACATTAAAAAAAAATTTTTTTTTAAGTACATTCTGTAATAATCCAGGAGGAGTTCTCCACTGCTCACTGAGTAAAAAGTGGTATGATGCTCACCTGTCTTTCCAGAATCTCTGGGATTAAGAAATCAAAAGGAGAATTACTATATTCTGGATCCCCAATTCATTCTTTATGAAAATAGATAAGGTAGAAGAGCCTGAGTGGCTCAGTCGGTTAAGCATGCAACCCTCAGTTTTGGCTTAGGTCATGTTCTTGCGGTTTCGTGAATTCGAGCCTCACATCAGGCTGTGCGCTGATGGTGCAGAGCCTGCTTGGGATTCTCTGTCTCCCTCTCTCTCACCCTTTCCCTCTTTCTATGCCCTTCCCCTACTCATGCTCTGTCTCTCTCAAAATAAATAAATTTAATAAAAATAGATAAGGTATGTTCCAGAAGAAAAAAAGCAAGATAATTAATGAAATCAATCTTGCTTGCCACAAGCCAGATCCTTTTGAAGTGTTCAGAGTATAATGGAGCTAATTAGGAGTTGCCATAGCATTATAAAAGCAAAACGTTTTCTTCAAGGGGCACCTGGGTGGCTCAGTCAGTTAAGCGTCCGACTTTGGCTCAGGTCATAATCTCACGGTTCATGGGTTCAAGCCCCGCATCAGGCTCTGTGTTCAAGCCAGCTCAGAGCCTGGAGCCTGCTTCCAATTCTGTGTCTCCCTCTCTCCTGGACCCTCCTCTGCTCACGCTATCTCTCTCTCTCTCTCTCAGAAATAAATAAAACATTAGAAAAAGAATTTTTAAAAAAGCAAAACCTTCAAATGTTTAAAATGACATCATATACTACTGTCAGAATTTCCACTGAAAACATTTCATATATGGGTGCCTGGCTGGCTTAGGTGTTAAAGGATCCAACTCTAGATCTTGGGGTTGTGAGCTAGATCCCCACATTGGGCAGAGAGTTTAATTTACAATAAAAATAAAAACAGATTTAAAAAAATCATTTAACATAGATTAAATTTATCCATAGACCCAGTTTAAACAGAAAAACATTTAAAGAGAAAAAAAAACAGTAAAATAAGAGGATCAATTTCATTTACAATGGTCATTTGTCGTCCTATTCTATGACTAAATTTTATTTTACTAATCTAAAAGAATATTTATTATTTCTAAGTTTAGTCTGGCATACCACTATATGAAACATGAAGTCAATTCCTCTCTAGAACACAGCAATACAAAAAGGCACATCTTGTCCTTCATATATGCAGAGGCAAAGAATTTAGCATTCTTCCTTTCAAAGTAGTCATGGCTTGTGATAACCCTCCTGCACCTTCCTCCCGTAAACTAAGCATTTGTATACCAAATGGCCAGGTCTCAGGGGGGTCTCAGGCCATGCAAGCTCACATCTGGTGTAAAGATCCATGGAGGGGCGCCAGGGTAGCTCAGTCAGTTAAGCATTTGACTCTTAATTTTGGCTCAGGTTATGATCTCACAGTTCATGAGGTGGAGCCCCAAGTCAGGCTCTATACTTATAGCACAGAATTCTCTCTCCTCTCTCTCTGCCCCTCCCCCTTGCAAATTAAATAAATAAACTAAAAAAAAAAAAAAAGATCTATGGAAAGCATGATCTTACTATGCAATAAAATGCAAGAGAAAATTCCCACCTCCCCAAACCCCGGTCAGTTTATGGACAACTGTGATTGATTCTCTAGATAAACAGTAAATGTAAAATAGTCTCACCCATACCTTTCTGGGTGTCCTTCACTCCCTCTTTCTTCGATTCTTCAGGAAATGATAAGGATTGAGCAGCATTTGCCATTTCTTTAGCTTGTATATACTGCTGAAGCTCTTTAGCAAAAGTATCTTCTGATTCCTGACTGCAGGTATCATTATCACTATATACATCATAGTCCTTACTTCTTGATTTTCTATGTAGTAATTTCTTCGGTGATGCTGTAGTGTTCCCCAAGTGCCTAAACTAAGTAAAAATTAAATTTTCAATTTTAAAAACCTAGCATGGGGGCGGCTGGGTGGCTTAGTCGGTTAAGCGTCCGACTTTCGCTTAGATCATGATCTCGCGGTTCGTGGGTTCGAGCCCCGCGTCGGGCTCTGTGCTGACTGCCAGCTCGGCGCCTGGAGCCTGTTTCAGAGTCTGTGACTCCCTCTCTCTCTGACCCTCCCCTGCTCATGCTGTGTGTCTCTCTCTCTCCTAGAAATAAATAAAAATATTAAAAAAAAAAAAAAACCTAGAATAATTAAACACAATCTGGTTATAGAGAAGAAATAAAAACCAGCCATGAACTGATTATCGTTGAAGTTGGGTGATAGGTGTATGGGGGTTCGTATACTATTCTTTCCACTCTTACATATTTAAAAATTTCCCAAATTAAAAAAAAAAACAAAAAAACTCAGCACAACATATTGTCCTTGAAAAAAATTTGACAGAAGATTCTGAATTTGTACACTGGATGTACTACTGAATTAAAAGACTAAACCCCCAAATCTTACCTATGATATAATTTAGTTGATTGAATGATAGTATTATAATTCATATTTTATTTCTCTCTTTGCATCCTTTTAAATGGTTTAATTCAGTAACTCATCATTTCATAAAAGAACAAGTAAACTGTTATGGCCCAAGAGAAACTCTATTCTATACTGATGCTAGCAAAGTCCATTCTTTTCCCTGTAACTCATAGCATTGGTGGCGGAGAAAGTGGCAACATGGACAGCAAGGAAGAAACGGTCCTGTTCACTGTAATCAAGTTTACTTTACTTTCAGAAATAGTTTTCTAACACTGTTGTTGCAGTTGCCCCAAGGCAACAAATGCAAACACAGGCACCCATTGGAAGAGCAAGCCAGGTAAGGCAGCTGACCCTGGGTCAGCCTGAGATGATCACAGCAGACAACTTAAAGTACCATGAATTAAAGTACAAGAATTCTCAAGAACTGATTACATAGGTATTTATACTTGATAACACATGTGTATCAAGTTGTATAATTATAGTTAGTGCATACGGTAATATTTTAATTAAAGTTTATTTTAAAAAGTTCAAGTATCAAAGATCTCCTATTTTGATACCAAGAAGAGATGACACATCTACCATTAAATTGGCCAATGGTCCTACTCCAGAGCATACTTTGGGGGCTGGTCTCAAAGTAGGTAACTACTTTCTCATAACTGATCAAAGCAGCAGACTCAAAACAAACCAGAAAAATCTCTATTATAAAATATGTGGTCAAATGTAATAGTTTACATTTGATGGTTAACTTCAAAGCCAAGAGTCGTACCACCAGAGGATTTATCGTAGGCTTAGAAAATGAATTTGCTCAGGGTGCTTGGGTGGTTCAGTTGGTTAAGTGTTTGACTTCGGCTCAGGTCATGATCTCATGGTTCGTGGGTTCAAGCCCCACATCGGGTTCTGTGCGGGCAGTTCAGAGCCTGGAGCCTGTTTCAGATTCTGTGTCTCCTTCTCTCTGTCCCTCCCCCACTCATGCTCTGTCTCTGTCTCAAAAATAAATAAAATTTTTTTTAAAAAAAAAGAAGAAAATGAATTTGCTCCCTGTCTGAAGAATCCGAACAAGTGGAGAAAGTTTCCTAACCTGACAGTGGCTTCAATGTACACCTCATCTTCATTACACCAGACAAGACTACTAACCAATCCAACAATCATCAAGCCACCAAGTTCCTGGTCTACAAGTTTTCAAGAAAGAGCACCTTTTAAAACTAAAACCATAGAACAAACTTGTAAACTTTTCTTCTGGTCAGGGGTTGCCAGATGTCCACCTGGCCTCTTGTTTTTGTAAATGAAATTTTGCTGGAACACAATCACACCCATTCACTCACTTCTGTGCTACCTATGGCTGTTTAGTTGTGACAGAGACAACATGGCTCACAAAGTCAAAATGATGTACTATCTGTTCCTTTATGAAAAAGCTGGCCAATTTCTGTGATGTTTACCTTGGTTTTAGCCTTTAATTTTATTTAGTGGGCACAGGGAGAACCATTCAATTATGCAACAGCTCCATGAAGCTTAAGTCAAACACATAGAGAGGAAATTCTATTCAGCGTACCTGAATCAAAATATCACAGTGATCCAAATGAGTAATTAAGTGCTCCCTCACACATAAAACATGCACCAAAGCAGACCCCTTTTAAAAGGCAATAATACATCTGATTTATTTGTATTAAGTGAAGAGATGAGATGACTTGGCAACATGAATATAACCAGGAAGATCATCAATTATGTTGTTTTATTATACATTAGAGATGGGCATTACTAATGGATATGATTATTTTTAGAGAGCAGTGAAATCCACAAAAGACAAATGATTGCTTTAATACTTTTCTTCGTGCAGCTAGCTATAAACTCGTTTTGATATTTGTTGTTTTCTATGTAATTCAGAAAATATATAAACATACTATGTAACTTTTTTCCCTTTAATGAAAGAGTCTAAATAAAAATTTTTTTAAGCAGAAGATTTTGTATTCAGGATGATTTACTGAACTATTATGGCCTCCCAAGAATCCACAGAAATAGTACAGAAATGTAAAAACAGTTCCATAATATTAGTGGGGGTAGGGAGAAATGAAGTACATTTATCAATAATCGAAAAAAAGTGTAACAAATTACTGGCAAATATTTGAAAAACAAAAAGCAAGTCATAATTGGGAGGTTGGGCTTAGGTTGGTGTGTGAGAAATGGGGCTATAAAAGAGGATGAATTAAAATTCTACATAAAAACAGACAAAGCTATTGTCAACTAATTCTCTCTACCCTACCCCTCACCAGAACTCATACAAACAGAAATTTACCCTGGGCAAAAAAGAGAATAAAGAAATTGAATAAAATGTCTGATAAAAGCCAAGTCTTGTTACCTGTGTACTAAGACCCCAGGATGAAGTCCTCCACATTCTGGCACTTGAGAGCAACCCCCACCAGAAACTGACTCCATCTACTCAATCTACAACAGGAGTTCTACCCCACTATCTCTTTCTATCTTCCCCCAGAAGAGATCTGCCACTGGGGTCTATGGGCACAATTTAATGAACTTGAATGGGAATAAAAATCACACATTATTTGCATCATCAACCTTTAAATTGATATTTAGCATTTTCCTGTTGTGAAACACAGGTCAACAAACAATAGTAGTATCAGCAGTACCAGCAACTATCACTAATAGAATTGTAAGTACTTTCATATATCACATTATAGTTGCTGCAAATCTCAAAATATCTTTTACACACATCTCTATGTCAGTTACAATAATTAGACCTACTGCTGAACCTTATTATTTAGTGCATTAATAAAGAACATATTTACTCTTTCCACATTTGTTTTATTTTGATTACTATATTTCAATAAAATAAATTTCCTTCATAATCCAACATATTCTATTTTATTCACTTAAAAACATTATTCTGAGAAGGGGCCCAAGGGTTTCACCAGACTGACGAAAGGGATGCACAGCACAAAGGTTAAGAACTACTATGCTGCAGGAAACCCACCTATCCACACAGTCCACTCATGTACAGAATTTCCAATCAGGCTTCCCATCTGGAGAAAAGGCCTATAGAGACACAAGCCCAACAACACACCAGTGAAGGCCATCCATCAACTCTCCAGGCCTTTCTTAAATCAAGGGACAATGAAGGAACACAAAACATAGGACAAAAATCCAGAGCAGGTGTCATTAAACTATGATCCCAGGGCCAAATTCATCTTGTCGTATTTCTGTAACAGTCAGCAAAGTAAGATGGTCTTTATATTTTTCAAATGGTTGAAGAAAATAAATCAAAAGAATATCTCATGACAATAAAAACTATATAAAATTCAAGTTTCAGCACCCATAAATAAAGTTTAATGGAACACAGCCACACTCATTCATTTACATATTATACTAGATGCTTTTAATTACAACAGCAGAGTTGAATAGCTGCAAAAGAGACCATAAAGACACAGGGGCCTGGATGGCTTAGTTGGTTAAGCTTCCAACTTCGGCTCAGGTCATGATCTAATGGTTCGTGGGTTCGAGCCCTGCATTGGGCTCTGTGCTGACAGCTAGCTCAAAGCCTGGAGGCTTCTTTGGATTCTGTGTCTCCCTCTCTCTCTAACCCTCCCCTGCTCACGCTGCCTCTCTCTCTCTCTCAGAAATAAATAAAACATTAAAAAAAGAGAGACCATAAAGTCATTCGAGACATGGGGCGCCTGGGTGGCTTAGTTGGTTAAGCGTCCGACTTTCGCTTAGGTCATGATCTCGCCGTTCGTGGGTTCGAGCCCCGCGTCGGGCTGTGTGCTGACTGCCAGCTCAGAGCCTGGAGCCAGTTTCAGTCTGTGACTCCCTCTCTCTCTGACCCTCCCCTGCTCACGCTGTCTCTCTCTCCTAGAAATAAATAAAACATTAAAAAAAAAAAATTTTTTTTTTAAATTAAAAAAAAAGTCATTCGAGACATTATCTATTTAAAAAATGCTAAAAAGCTATAACATCAAAACAAAGAACGAGAAAGAACGCTTTAATAAATTATGAGAAACTAAGAGTTAGAAAATGATGCTTAAAAAAGACGTAATTTATAATAGCCTCATCAAACATCTAACAATAAACGTAACAGAAGTTATGTGAGATACCTACAAGGAAAACTATCAAATACTATTGAGAGAAATTAAAAAGGATCTAAAGATTAGACAATTCAATATTCTCTCCCAAATGATCTACAGATTAACTATTCCCAATGAAAAGCCCACCAGAATTTTCCATGGAACCTGACAAACTAATTTTAAAGTTTATATAGAAATGCAAAAGGCTAAGAAAAGCCAAGACACTTAAAGAAGAAAAATAAGGTGAGAGGAGTTGCTTACCTGATGTCTAAACTCATTATAAAGCTGCAGTAATTAACATGGTGAGCTCTTGGGGGAGGGCTAGACAGATAAACCAGCAGAAAAGAGTTGAGAAACAAACCCACTCAAACACGAACATTTTGATATTTGAAAATGGTGACACTGCAGACCAGTGGAGGAAAAGACCATTCTTTTCCTTCAGTGAATGGCTGGAACAACTTGGTATGGTAACAAGAAAAAAAAAAAAGGAAAAAAATTTATTGCCTCTACCTCATAGAGGTATACAGATACAAAAATCAGTTATGGGTGACTATAAACTTTTGTGACAAGCAAAACAATAAATCTTTTAGAAGAGACTACAGAAAAATATTTTATTATCTCAGGATATTTAAATAAAACACATAAAACACTAATTATAAAGAATAAATTTGAATACATTAAAATATAAACTTTTAACCAAAAAAATACCATCCTGTAAAGCCACAATATAAGCAGATAATTGCAACAGATAATCCACAATAAAGGGAGGTGGGAACCCCTGATAACCCAAACTAAAGAACTAGAAATCAAGAAAAAAAAAAAATCACAGACAAACCAGTAATAGTAAGACAAAAAGACTTGAATAGGCACCCAAAAAAAAGGAAACCCAAATACAATGAGATGCTCAATCCCAATAGTAATTAAGAAAATGTAAACTAAATTACAATGAGAAACTTCACCAGGTGATAAAAAATATGATAACAATATCACATATGAAGCAGTAGAAATACAGTCTTTCATACACTACCTCTGGAAATAAAAACTGGTAAAACCACTTGGGAATACAGTTTGGCATTAAGGTAAAGGAACAGATGCTTACACTCTAAGACCTAACAGTTCTACATGTGCAGAGTACAAGTGCAACAGGATACAAGGTAAAGAATGTAGTAGCACTGCCTATAATCTCCTATAACCTATAACCTCTACCAACAATGAATCTAGTATATTCAATAATGGAATACTATGAAGCTAAGAAAATAAGTATACACCACAGCATCTATGAATCTTATAAATACAATGTTGAGATAAAGACAGAAAAGAACACATACAGGGGCGTCTGAGTGACTCAGTTATTAGGCATCCGACTCTTGATTTGGGCTCAGCTCATGATCTCACAGTTCCTGAGTTTGAACCCCATGTCGGGCTCCACACTGATAGCACAGAGCCTGCTTGGTATTCTCTATCTCTGCCCCTTCCCTCCGCTCCGCATGCACACTCAAGCTCTCTTTCTCTCTTTAAATAAACAAACTTAAAATCATCTTTAAAAGAAAAAAAAAAAACACTATCCTATTTCTATAAAGTGTAAAATCAGGCAAGAAAAATCTGTGTTCTTTAAGGATGACAGCACCAGTAGTAAAACAGTAACTGTAAAGAAAAGCAAGGAAGTGATTAGCATGCAAGTTAGTTCTCTAGTTACTTCTAGGAAGAAACAAGGGGTTATGACAGAGAAAGGAGGCAGCAGAGGCTTTGCGGGTAATTTTCTTTCTAGACTTGCAAATTGTTGGCTTGGGTGTTCTATTTTTAATCAGCTGTGATACTGTACATTTATGCTTCATGCACTTGTGAGTAAAGAGTCTGGGCTGAAGCAAGCCTACTCAGGAATAATGCAAGTGTCCATCTTCTTACAGTACTGTTTCTTGGAATCTACTTAAGATAACTGTAGAATGTTCTATCTGCCTAACTCCCGTATAGGGTTATACATGGATTAGGGAACTTTAAGTGGGCATGAAGAGCTGGGGTCTATGTGACTAAACCAGTATAAAAAATTGGGGGGAAATCCAGGCTACAGTTTCTCAGTGTCAAGACCTTGGTTCTTGTCCACAGCAGCCATACATGCCCCAAAGGGCAGAAGAATTACAAACTTGGGTAGCTGAGAAGCTGGCTGAGAAGATGAAGATGATGTATCTGCTATATTACCTGTCCTGTATTCTTTTACGAAGTTAAGTATAAAAGCAATACATTAAAGGGATGCCTGGGTGGCTCAGTCTGTTAAGCGCCCAACTTTAGATTTCAGTTCAGGTCATGATCTTGTGGTTCACAGGTTCAAGGCCCACCTCCAGCTCTGCACTGGCAATGCAGAGCCTGCAAAGTATCCCATTAAAGCCTATTTGTGTCTTGTGAGTCTCACTCCCAATTCAAACCTATCTCTTTGTAATGTGTTAAAATTCACAATGAAAATTTCAGGGGTGCCTGGATGGCTCAGTTGGTTAAGCGGCCAACTTCAGCTCAGGTCATGATCTCATAGTTATTGAGTTTGAGACCCCCATCGGACTTTGTGCGGACAGCTCAGAGCCTGGAGCCTGCTTTGGATTCTGTGTCTCTCTCTCTCAAAAATAAACATTAAAAATTTTAAGAAAAAAAAGTTCAAAAAGAGAAAAAGAGGCAAGAGACGCACAGATATTGGCTCTTTGGGTCCCCTCCTCCAAATTCTCTTGATATAGTCTTAATCTTAGAATGTGGGCTTATTTGGAAATAGGGCCATCGCATGTGTAATTGGTTAAAACGAGTGGGTTCTAATCCAATATGACTGGTGTCCTTATAAAAAGATTACATTTAGACACACACATATGCACACAGGGAGAACACAATTCAAATATGAAGGTAAACTTCAAGGTGATACTTCTGGAAGTCATGCCAACAAACATCAAAGACTGCCATTAAACCACCAGAAGCTATGGGAGGGGCATGAAACAGACTAACCCTCACATCCCTCAGAAGGAACCAACCCTGCCAGCACCCTGATCTCGGATTTCCAGCCTCCAGAGACACAGGACAATAATCTTCTGTTATTGAAGTCACCCACTTGGCGGTACTTTGTTAGGGTAGTCTTAGCAAATTCACCCAAGCCTTAGCTGCAAATCACTAAGGTCAGCTAAGTTAGCAAATCAAAACCCTTAAAAATTGTGACCTAATTTGAAAAGAGAAGTTGTTGAAACAGATTACAACCCATTTCAGAAATAGAGAAAACTAAAATAAAAGCAATACACTAAAACAGTTCATGTTAAATGACTGAAGTTTTTTAATACGTTTTTTGAAGTGTAACCAGATTTCCTTGATACACACAACTAGGTCTCAAATGCTGACTATACTGAGACAAACAGGACCCCTGATAAATTTCTCACACCCAATCCTGTCTGGTTTTTTGATATGCCAACTTAATCTTACTTTTTTGGGTATTTGCTCACACTCCAGTTTTACTTCCCATTTTATTTTCTCTTCTTGTGTTTCTTCAACTTCTGTATCATCTATTTCATCATCGATTCTGTAGCAAAAATATCAAATAATACAAGAAGGTTTTTTCAACCTGGAAATGGTTCATACCACAGCATTAAAATTCACTGCTTTGGCTTATCTTCTATTTGCCCTCAAAGGAATTCTTCATATTCTACTCCAAATACTCTAAATGTCAACATGCGGTTTTAAGCAAACTATAAAGCTGAAATTTTAATACATACATAACCTTCATGTTCTAGTATTAGCAGTGATAGAAATCACCCATTCATTCATCCCTCATTCCATTCACTCAACAAATACTGAGTATCTACCATATACCAGGCTATAGGCCTTAAATCCTGGAATACAACAGTGAAAAAGACTTTGTCCCTACCTTCTGAGAACTTTCTATATGCTTGGAAGAAAAAAAATAAAGCAATGTCAATATAGTCTGATAAGCATAGGCACATATATGATGAACACTTAACCTACATTCGGGGGCCAAGGGTTTTCTAAGCCTATAAAGTATGTAAGAATTAGCAAACAAGGGTGCCAGGCTAGCTCAACTGGAAGATCATGCAACTCTTGATCTTGGGGTCATGAGTTTTGAGTCCCACATTGGGTGTAGAGATTACTTCAAATAAATAAACACATAAACTGTTTTAAAAAGTTAGTAAACAAAGAGGAACATAAGGGAGAATAGTATTTCAGGTAGAATGCAGGGTCTTTCAAGGTCAGGTAAGAGCCTAACTTAGAATCAAGTGGGAAGATGAAAAAGAAAAGTTGTTTCCAGACTTGCAAGGACTGAGAAGTTGAACATGCAGAGACATCCTCTGAGACATTACTTGAGGATATTCTGGCCAAGCCAAAAATGAACCCAAGAAAGATGCAGATAGGAAATATAAGAAGCTGGTGAACAAAGATGCCAATGAAATTTATAGGTAAAGCTAAATAATGGCTTATGCTATAAATTCAGAAGGCTGAAAGCAATTGTGTCTGCACAAGTAGTGACTACTGAACAAAAGCTTAAGATAGGAGTTACATTGCCAGGTAAAGGTAAAGACTAGGCAATGTGTACATTCTCAGGAAAAAATGTGTTACAAATGGAATGTGCAAGTATGTAAAGAGTGACTCTGAACTTTTTTCAAAGTTACAGGAGGAGCTCAGGCTTCACAATTTCATCCAATTCAACAGTTTACCACTGATCTGTCCCTAGTCAGAGCCTCAGAATTTCGTCTATCAGATAAGACACCAAGTTGTGAGCTTTCTACAGAAGCCATCATTACAGGAGCGAATAAGCCAAACACTGTGAAACTTCATTGCTCCAGTTACAGTAATGAATCGTCTCACAGAGTAGGAGGCAGCCTCTTCTGAGACAAAGCAATAATGGCAGTAATGACTACAACAACATTAACTGCAGCAGCAGCTAACACTTGCATTATGCTTACCCTGTGCCAGAAGCTATTCCATGCATATTACCCACATCACAACATCCTTAAGACATACAGACCATTTCATAGATGAGAAAACTGAATTACAGAAAGCTTATAAAACTTCCCACAGACGTACTTAACTAAAAGAGCTGAGACTGGAGCCCAGGTAGGCAGAGCCAACTATCTATTCCACATATGCACCTGGATAGCTACCTCACATATTTTTAATAGAGCCAAAACTGAACTCTTGATCTAAACTTCTTGCTATGTTAAACAGCAACTCCTCCCTTCTAACGATACTGACCAAACACCTTGAAGTCAAGTAGATTCCTCTCTCATATCCCCATCCAATTTGTTAGAAAATCCCGTTTATCGTCAAAATATACCCATATGTGGCCACTTCTTACTACTAATATTATGATCTAAGCTTCTCTTGACCTGTTACATTCTACTCTCAACACAACCACAATGACCCTGCTAAAATGTCACTCTGTTGAAAACTTTCCAATAGCCTTTCATCTCATTCAGGGTAAAAGGCAGTCATTTTCATGGCACCTACAAGTCCCTACATGATCTGCCTCCCTGATCCTATTGCATATACCTCTTTAACTCTTGCTATTCTAACTCCACTCCAGTTGTCCTTCTATGCCCTCTGCTCCCATGGCCTAATCACACCATGCTCACTCCACCTCAGGACTTTTATATGCATTTTTATATTTTCTCTGCTAGAAATCTATCTTTCTCATCTCGTTCAGGTCCCTACTCATCAATGATATATATTACTGAAGCTTTAACTATCTTCTTTAAAATATCTACATTCTCCCCGCATTTATCATCACCTAAAATACTATCTAATTATATATATAGTACTATCTATATATAGATATAGTACTGTCTGTGACCCAAGAATATAAATCTCGTGAATATGGAGACTTTTATCTCTTTTGTTTATTTACTGCTACAGCCCCAGGGCCTAGGATTAATGTCTCACACATGGCAGGTGCTCAATACATGAATAACCCCATTATAAAATTACTAGCAAAAAAACGAGAAACCATTAAAGATTAATTCATTTGACCTTCCTTAAAACAAAAAAAAAACCTTTATGCAATGAAACTAAGGCTATATGTAATATATATATACATATATACATAAACGTATAAGGCTATACGCAAAGTCAAAAGACAAATAACAAGTTGGAAGTAAAATATCTGCAGACTAGAGATCCTAAAATTTTAAACAGAAAGACCAACAAAGAGAAAAACAGGCAAAGGATACGAACAAGGAACAGTTCACAGATGCTCTCCACACTTCAATACCATTCTCCACCTAACATTTTGGCAAAAATCCAGAAATGTCTTTTATGTAGTTAAGTTTTTGTGAATAGAATCTTCTATCCAAAACATTTTCACATCGACAGACGCTACTGTTTTCTTACATGCAGCTATTGCTTGATGATGCACCTTGCCGAATTCTCTTATGTATTTTAATAGTCTATTAACCGGTTCCTCTCGTTTTCCTTTGTAGATGATGTACATACCATCCGCAATTCATTAGTGTCTTTGTCTCTTTTCAATATTTATTTATAGATCTTATTTTAGTCCTTTTGCCTTAGAAACATAGCAATGAAATCAAATCATGGGTCCTGGAGTTAAGACTGGATAACTTAATCCTAGTTTTGCCACTGACACTGTGCAATCTTGGCAAGTTATTTATCCTCTCTCTGTCTCAATTTTCTCATCTGCAAAAACAAGGATAGTGTCTTTTCTTCAAGGTTAAGATTAAATGACATATTTCATGTACAGCACTAAATAAAACTCTTCATGGTAGCCTGAATTAAGGTAATAGTTTTAATTAAGGTATTTGAGAATGAGAGACGTGAACAGATTTGGGCGATATCGGGAGGTAAAATCAACCAGAATACGATATATTAACGAGAGAGATAAAGGAACAAAAGATCATGTGTTACAGTTTCAGCTTAGATATATACGGAAAAATACGTTAAAAGCTCATAAGTTGTTTTTTGCATGTCAAACCCTGATTTAAAAAAAAAAAAGTAAATGAGTATCTGGGTATAAAGAAACTACACTACACACATCTCTAAGAATGAGATAGATAAATTAGCACCATTTGGCCAGCAGTGCCCTTGCGTTTCTCAACCTAAAGGAAATGCTACATCTCAAAGGTGTTTGCTGCTTTATTATGGTCTTCATTAGGGTCTTTTGAAGCAAATCAACGCACTAAAGGCAAACTATTCGCCCTTGATGGCTTAATGAATTTAGGGTTTCGGTTTTTTCTACAAGAAAAAAAAGCGTTTAGCATGTGTCAGTGAGAAATGGCAAATGATATGTCCCCTAGGAGCTGCCGGTCCGGTGGAAGTAGAAGTACTCTGGGAACACATGGGGTTTCTAAGCCGGTTCACAGGGTCAGGAGCGCAAGGAAAGGGGAGCATCCTGGGGCCTCCCTCGGTCCCCCCTGGATCGTCGCCAGCACCCCGCTGTTTCCCTCAGGAAGGGTCCCGGCCAGAGCCGTGGCGGCTTAGCAACAGAGCCCTATCTCCGGCGTTCATACCCGCCGCCCCGGAACGACCTCTTCACGTCCGACCCTCGCGTCTGCCAGGCCAACCCCACGCGCTCGCTCACGCACTCCCCGCGCGACCCCGCGGCGTGGCCCACACCGCGGCCCCAGCGGCCTCCAAAAGGTGGAACACAGCTGAGCCCCTGCGACCAAAGTACGAAAAGATAAGGAATCACCTTTCATCTAAGTCCGTGGTCAGATTTTTACCCAGAGCCGGGTTGGGGGGTTTGGAGAAAAGATTCTCAAAATCCATCACCCTCACGAGAGCCCGACAGATACCGAGTAACAACCACCGCGTGAGGAGGAGGGACCCAGTGCTGCGCATTGGCCACAAGTCGCCCCGCGCATGCGCCGCCTCGTCCCCGCGCAAGCCCACAGTCTCCTGCACGTCCGTGGCTCTGCGCACGCGCGTCTCTAAGTGTATTCTTTCTCCGTGCCCCTTTTCATCTGTTACCTAAAATATTTAGTAGAATTTTTAAGCTGAGTCCTTGGGGTTTTTCTTTCACTTTAATTAGGGGTAAGTGTGCATCCTAAGTTGTAGAGAATTGTGTCAAGGCAGGGAAATAGGGCAGATGTAAGGGAAAAGGAATTGTTCAGTTTTGCTTACTACGATGCCGTTGAAAGAGTGGAGATTGTGGGAATAATTAAAGAAGGGCTCAGTCAGTAGGTTAGGCCAATGACCTCGAACGTGAATCACTCCTATTAGTGAGGGACTGATTTCTGGCGTGAATCAGGGTCTGCTTCCTGTACAAACGAAGGGAACTTCTTTGAAGCCAGACATCTTACTTTCCCTTGTTATTTATGTTACAGGCAATCCCTTTGTGTACATGAATAGTTACTAAAAACTGAGAGAAAAATTGAATTGAATTAAGGTATCTCTTTTAGAGGAACGTACTATATTACAGAACTCAAATTAGTATCATATATATTTTTTCGTATAAAATGTCCAGCATACAGCAAAAGATAACCAGGCCACAGAAGAAAATAAAAATGATATATAAAAAAGAGTAAAGAAAGCAAGAAAAACTGATTTGCAAAAGCATCAGATACTAGCTATAAAAGGTTATGTATGTTTGTGGTAGATTTGTTACTGCACAGAGACCACTGGCCCTGAGGAATGAAGGACCAAACTTTCCCAGAAGATGAGCCCTGACTACGTTTGAAAACAGCTACCGCTGATGCCAGCAAGTCTATTCAGGATCATTTTGACATATGACCAATCATCTGGTCACCTGCTTCTGCATGTTGCCCTCCTCCCTTTTCCCATGCCTTCCCCTTTAAAACTCCCTGGCTTCTCCTGGACAGAGAAGATGGCTCTTTAGATGTTAGTCAACCATCTGCAAATCTCAAGGAAATTTGGTTAGTTCTGCTATAGACCAAGGAACTTAGGTCAGCAAGCAAGGCGTGCATAAACTGGAAGCAAGGTAACCCTTAAGACTGACTTGAGTGCTGTTACAGATTGATTTTTTAAAATGAGCCCGATTATCTACCTTTTCCTATATCCACATCCTTTGCAATAGGACTTGGCTGCTCTTCCCATCAAGACGTGGATTTTATTTCACCTTCTCTTTAGTCAGGTTGAACCTGTAATTTACTTTTGCTAATAGAATGCAGCAGGAAAGACCTGCCAATGCCAAGAGGTGGTACATTTGTCTGATCTCTCTTGAACTCTTGCCTTCCCCAGGACAAGACCATGCCACCTTGCTGAAGATAAGAGACATGTGAAGAATAAAACAAATGGCGGCGGCAACAACACCCAGTCAACAGCCAGCAAAGCCCTAAAAGCAAAGCCCCAAACCAACACAGCTGACCAGAGACACACAATGGAGTCCAGTGGAGAACTGAAGTCCCCCCCCAGATGATGACCCTCCCAGATGATGACCAGTATCATGAGCTAAATAAATAGTTATGATTTTAGGGGCGCCTGGGTGGTTCAGTCAGTTAGGAGTCAGATTTTGTCTCAGGTCATGATCTCACACCTCATGAGTTCAAGCCCTGCATCGGGCTCTGTGCTGACCACTCAGAGCCTGGAGCCTGCTTTGGATTCTGTGTCTCCCTCTCTCTCTGCCCTTCCTGTTTGTACGCACTCTCTCTCTCTGTCTCTCAAAAATAAATAAATAAATAAATAAATAAATAAATAAATAAAAGTTGTTGTTTTAAGCCACCAACTTTTGAAAGTAGTTTATTATACAGCAATGCCTGATAAAAAAGAAACTATAAAAAGTGACATTAAGGAACTGGAAAAGAACCAAGTAAACATTTAGAAATTACAAATATGATACTGAAGTTAAAAACGCAGTAGATGGTGTGGTACTTTTTAAATGTGTTCACAAATTCTTTAACACTTCTCCCTTCCAAAGGTGGAGCCTATTCCCCTCTCCTTAAATGTGGACTAGATTTAGTGACTCCTAAAAAATACACTGTTAGATGGTGCCTGACTTTTGAGGCCAGGTGGTGAAAAGCATCGCAGTTTCTGCCTCACTCTCTTGAATCACCTACCAGAAGGGAAACCTGTCACCATGTCATAAAGCACTCATGCAGCCTGTGAAAAGCCAGCCATATGACTGGCCATCTTGGAAGCTGATCTGCCAATGTGACTCCAACCTCAGGAGAATCTGGAACAGAACCACCCAGCTAAGAAGCACCCGGATTCCTGACCCACAGAAAATATAAGATGATAAATGTTTATGTTACCAGACTCAGGTCTTCGGACCCAGCCATGGTAGAAACGAGGCTGGACCCCAAAATTTAAAAGCATAGGCAAGGCTTTATTATAGGGGCAACAGCTACAGCTGGAGGGAGACAGGTCGTGACAAAGGTATCAGGCTGACTCTGAACAATAGGCAAAGGAACTTTTAAAGGGGCTGAGGGAGAAAGGAGTGATGTTTAAGCATGTAGGGGTGAGGAATTCCAGGAAATTTGGGGCACAGGCCCAGCTGAAAAAACATGCTTCATATACCATATGTTTTGGGTGTTGTCTCCACTTCTGGGTGCATTTTTTAGCTATGAGGGGAAAAGTCAGTGAAAGTAAATTTGCTGCCCATCTTATCTTGGACTAGTCTGAGCCTGGTTTACTCTTGTTCCTTGGCGGGTGCTTTGCAAGAAAAAGTGGTAACAGCTCACCGGTTGCTCTGCAAGAGAAGTGATAAGAGCCACCCGGGAGAGTCCTGGGTGCATAGGGATTTGTTCCCAAGGTCCCGGTCTCATTTATGTTTTAAACCCACAAAATTTTGGAATAATTTGCTATGCAGCAATAGATAAGTGATGTCCCTATCACTATAAAGCAGCTGGCCTAAACACAGCATTATCATATTCTACTCCTAGGTGTATACACCAAAGAATTGAAAACCAGGACTCAAACAGATATTTGCATACTCATATTCATTGCAGGATTATTCACAAGAGCCAATAGGTGGAAACAACCCAAGTATTGGATAAATCGAATGTGGTATGTACATACAATGGAATATTATTCAGCCATACAAAGGAATAAAATTCAGACACATGCTACAACATGATGAACCTTAAACAGTATGCTAAGTGAAGTTAAGTCTCCTCAAAAGCATAAATTACTGTATTTCCATTTATATGAGGTATCCAGAATGGGCAAATCATAGAGACAAATAACAGATTAGAGACTTTCAGTGCTGGGAGGGGGGAAATGGGAGTCATTGCTTGATGGTTACAGTTTCTGTTAGGGGTGATGAAAAAGTTTAGAAGTAGACAGTGAGAGCTGCACAGCAGTGTGAATGTAGTTAATGCCACTGAATTGTCACTTCAAAATGGTTAAAATGGCAAATTTTGTATCTTATATATTTAACCACACACAAAGCAACTGACCTAATAAGATGGTGGAATGGCCTTTGAGGACCAGTTTCAGTACTAGTTATATGCAAAGTACATGTTTTGTGGACATATGCTATAAATTAGCAATCTAATAATATGGTGCTATTTCTCCCACAGTCAGGATTCATGGGTCTGGGAATCAAACGATGGAAATGGGAATGGATCCTTCCTTTATTATCTCTCTGATATCCTAGTAAAGTTTTTGCTTTTTTTTTTTTTTTTTTAATTTTTGCTTCTAATCGCCAATACTTTGGGTTCTGCTGGCCAGGAGCAGAGTTCTTCAACCTCAACATTTTGACATTTGGGTTTGCCTAATTGTGGGAGACAGTTCTGTGCATGATAGGATGTTTAGCAGCATCCCTGGCCTCTCCCCACTAGATGCCGGTAGCACTCCTTCCCCTGTTGGCACCTTTATAGTTGTCACAATTTTTGTGTGTATTAGGGGTAGGGATGATAGTCAAGATAAACAAAGCTAGGCAGTAAAGTAGCAAAATTTTTATTAGCTTTTATTCAGAAACTATTATCTGAAGCAGAAAGAGCTGAGCTCCATTCAGATTGTGCAGGAGTGACTGGGTGTTTCAAAGGGACAATGAAATAATTCAATTAACATGAAATGTTCAAAAAGGCAAATCTTTAGAGATCGCAAGCAGATTGTAGGTTGCCAGACACAGGTGTGGCAAGACAGGATTAATTGTAAATAGGCACTTGTGGGAATGGAATGCTCTGAAACTGAATGTTGTTGATAGCTGCAAAATTCGGTAAATTTACTAAAAGTCATTTAATTGCACACTTAAAATGGGTAAATTTTCAAGTGTATGCTTTAATATCAATAAAGCTATTTTTTTAAAAAAAATAAAGGGAAAATGAGAAGTGGGCTATCCGAATTAGCTACAATAAGACCTAAGTAAAATAGTTTACAATAAATAGACAAAGTCCTGAGATTCTTATCTAACTCCAAATGCTAATTATTGTTACTCCCGACAAAATAGATCTACTTTTTGAATGTTTCCTAGTAATGTATTCTGTCGAAATGTATGAGTTATCTATCAGTGTGCAGGTCTTGTCAATGGCTGCATTCAGCTTAAAAAAAAGAGTGCTATTTCTTTCCTTTTTCAATGTACATATCCAATTTTTAAAAAATTTAATCTAATTGCGATTGCTTCCGAATGCACTGCGTGTATGCATTAGCCAGATGCATTTACACCGCAAAGTCAGATATCTGAGAGGATTTACCGTTAAGCCCCTCATTCCTTTCCTTCAGAAGTAAGTAATTTACTGAATAGGCCAAAACATTGACTTTTAAAAAAATTATTTCCAAAGGTCACGTTGTTCATAAGCATAAAGTAACATGACGGCTGGCTCTTGATAAAATGTTCGTGTATATTTTACGTATGGAATGTTAATGTTTTTACTTAATAACAAATCTGATTTGTGTTTTTTTATTAACGAATGATCAGGTAGGTAAATGTAGTATTATCAGAAAATGTCACACGCCAAACCATTTTCCTCAAAACGCGTTCCCGAGCACTGAACATTACAAAGAGATAGGCGCTACCTTGTAAGGGGGAATTACATTTTCCCATTTTTAAGCGACCGAGGTGATTTTTTTTTTTTTGACTCAACACCCGTGTGTTCTTTATCACCCCACCCCTGACCACGGCCGCAGAAGGGCTTTGAGGGCCCGTTAGGGCGCACTTCCTCCCGGTTCTTCTCCGGCCTCCAAAAAACGGGCCCGGAGGCGCCCGACGACAGCCCAAGGGCCTCCTACCCCGCCCAGTACATCCCCAGACGCCGCCGGGCCCCGCCAGCGAGTTGCCGCCTCCGCCGCATCACTGAGAAGGATGGGAACCCGCCCCCGGAGGTGATTGACGGACCTCCTCCTCCAATGGCCAACGCGCTCGACTCCGGCGGGCCGGGCAAGGGCCGCGGCACGCGGAGGAATCTCTCCTGCCCTTTAGTCCNGAAATCACCGTTACGGCCAGTGTCCAAATCCCCGCGTCGCTGCACGCCGCCCGCCCGCCCGCTCCCAAGCCTCAGCCACCGGCGGCGAATAGAGACTAAAGCGGCAGCGCCGGCAGCGCGGGGCCGTTGCCCAGTGTTTGCAGTTAGAGTCCCATCTCTCTGGCGTGGTTGTTAATAGACTGGAAAGTCTGTGTCTGTGTCGCTCACTAGTAACCGTGAGTTTTTACCACTTCGTCACCTCTC
>NW_027531896.1:951365-951557 GCF_008692635.1 Crocuta crocuta | reverse complement strand
CCTGGCCCGTTCTTGACCAAACATGACAGACTCTGAACATGCAGGGCACGACAGGTCGGGAACCCT
Organism: Crocuta crocuta; assembly: GCF_008692635.1. Taxonomy (NCBI): domain Eukaryota; kingdom Metazoa; phylum Chordata; class Mammalia; order Carnivora; family Hyaenidae; genus Crocuta; species Crocuta crocuta. The sequence continues at coordinate 951,491 of NW_027531896.1, read as the reverse complement.
TCTTGTCTGTCTTTCTGTCGGATGAGAGGAGGGGTCTGGGGCGGCGGGATCGGGCCGGGGCCGCGCGCCTCCTGCATGACTTAGACGTCTCTGTGTGGCTCCATCAGTTCCATGACGTGCGCCCTT
>NW_027531896.1:933779-951281 GCF_008692635.1 Crocuta crocuta | reverse complement strand
TCGGTGCTGCGGTCCAGCCTGGGCTGAAATGAAGCCTCTCTCAGCCCAGGGTCCGCCGTTCACTTACAGATGGGACCAGCCAGGAATTTGTAATAGCCGGTGTTCTGCTTGACTACTACCCTAGCACACTCCTAAAAATAAACTTGGTGTTTTGGTTTTTTTTTTTGTTTTGTTTTGTTTTTAAGGAAAAGTTTAAACTCCCCAAGGCCATGTGTTTATAGTCTTACCCCTCGGAATTTGAAATAGTAAGTTTAAAGTTAAAAATGTTAGGTTTTGCAAAGCTTAGTGTAGCACAGTCTTCTCCAAAAGTGAAAACTCCGGGGATGATCCCATCCAGCTACATTTTCTAAATACTGTGTATAATTTGAACATTTAACTGAGATTCTGATATTTTTGCTAGGCCTTAAGGGGCACATTTTTGGTTCCGTTAGTGCTTTGGGCGTATTTACATATTTTAGTAGCGCAAATAGCATGTTTAAGTTTTGGTTAGGTTTTTCTTTTACATTGGTGTCTAACTTAATCATAAAAAAAGAGCTTTAGTTCATTAAAATTACTGGAATAAAATCTGTTGAATCTGATTTTTATTTAGAATATTTAAATATATGGAACCCGGCAATTATTCCTTAGTGAACAAAAGTAATCAGAAGTATACATTATACTCTAGTCTAAACTGTGTACAGATTGCTCAAGTTTTACCTGTGGAGTAATGTGATATACTTTTGGTAAAGCATTCCAAACACTTAAAAAACAACAAAAACCCACAAGAAGAAATAACAAATGTCACTGGAATTTGAAATATCTAAATATTTGGCAACCTTGAGAGTGATGAAAATATTTTGACAACTCTCATATGGTAATAATAAAAGTAGATCACCAAGCAAGTCAATTAGACATTCAGTAATTTTTGGAAACTTAAAAACACTCTTAAAAATTATGGCGATATTAGCTTGCACTTGACATAGTTTCATGATTATTTTACATTATCTTGTCATTAAAATGACAGAATTCTTGGAATGGGTTAACTAATATTTTGAGAAATTTTCCACTCTGAATATCTGGGCAAACCAATGACTGGGTTTTGGTAATGCAGCTAAAGTTCATAATTTTGTATGGAAGAAGGAAATATGGTCTCTGTTCACAAAGCAGCTTCAATATGTAGGATTATGTATGCTGTGTAATGAAGAAACCATGTCACCAAATTCAGGTATTAAAATAATTTTGCTAGTAAGGAACTCCGATGCCAGACTTTAAAAAGAATTTGGAATTTTAAAATAATGAATTGGGGGTATGTGGGTGGTTCATCTGTTAAGCACCTGACTCTTGATTTCTGCTCAGATCATGATCTCACAGTTTGTGCCATGGAGCCTTTCCCTGCCTTGGGCTCTATGTCTGAACAAGATTTTAAATGGGAATGGAAATTCACAGAAGGCACAATTTTTTTCTTTTAAAAAATTGTACTTTTCCTGCACTTAAAAAAAATTTTTTAAAGTTTGTTTATTTTGAGAGAGAGTACTCGCCCGGGCACACACAGTTGGGAGAGGGGCAGAAAGAGAGGGAGAGAGAATCCCAAGCAGGCTCCTTGGTGACTGGAGTGGAGGGGCGTGGGTGGGGCAGGCAGGGCTTAATTTTCAGGAACTGTGAAGTCATGACTTGAGTCAAAACCAAGAGTTGGACACTTAACCGACTGAGCTACTGGGGCACCCCTTTTGCACATGTTTTACCTGATGAACATTTTGTACAAGATTTGTTTGCCATCTTTTTAAGAAAATACCCATTTGATGTACTTTTCTTTAAATATTTCCATGCCTGGAGTGAAAACATGGTATTTTTATAAGTGTTACTAATATAATAATACCAATCAAGAAATTTGTGGGTATGTAAAATGTTAGTAGAGGACTTCTGCAAAGAATCTGAGAAATCAAGAATAGTGGTGGAGAAGGAGTTGGAGAGAGTCCAAAGTGAGATTAAATACTTAATCTCTCTTTTCATTCAATTCTTCCCTTTCATCCAGTTCTCTTAGGCACAACTTCAGCCACCCAGCTTTATATTTCACTGGATGTTGACCCAATTAAAACAATTCACAAACAACTTTTAAAGGCTAAATACTGTGAGTCCCTGTTTTGGACACATGTACAGTGGAGTAGGGAAGATAGATATATACCTAAGTATCTATTACATGATTTTCTGAAGTATTCTAAAAGTAGGGGTGCCTGGGTGGCTCAGTCGGTGAAGCATCTGACTTCCGCTCAGGTCATGATCTCATGGTTCGTGGGTTCGAGCCCTCCGTCGGGCTCTGTGCTAACAGCTAGCTCAGAGCCTGGAGCCTGCTTCAGATTCTGTGTCTCCCTCTCTCTCTGACCCTCCCCTGCTCACACTGTCTCTCTCTCTCTCTCAGAAATAAATAAAAATATTTAAAAAAATTTTAAAAAACGATTTTAAAAGTAAAAAGTGTTACAGGGCCTGCTCTGGGAAAAATGATAATATTAACATGTGCAGTATAAAACCTTGTGATTCTGAGAGTCTTTAATTGATAAGAGATATGTAGAATACTTTCCTTTGGGAGGAGGTTATTTGCACATTATGAACAACCTTCCCACCTCCTTCTTACTCTCCTCTCCCCACTTTTCTTCCTCATGTAAAACAAGAACAACAAAACTCCCAACTAGTCAGAATTACAGTGTGTGTATGTATATATGTATGTATGTATATATATATATATATATATTTTTTTTTTAAGTATTTATTTTGAAAGAGAGAAAACATGAGCTGGGGAGTGGCAGAGAGAAAGAGAGAGTGAATCTTACAAACCGTGAGATCATGACCTGAGTCAAAAACAAGAGTTAGACAGTTAATCAACTGAGCCACCTAGGCACCCCTATAGTAGTTTATTTTTTCTCCCTCTTCTCTCTCTCCTACACATAATGATTGAAACCTTACTAAGAGACTGCACTGGAGAATCTGAAGGGATGAGAATGGAGAAGATAATTACACTTTCCATTTGTAATAGGGCATTCATTTGATTCTCACATTAATCCCATGAGGAGGCATAGTATTACAGTGTTCACTAACTTGTGTAGGGGATCCCACAGACGGAGACTAGATGGAGCGCAGGTATGCAGACTTCTGCGTGTATTATTTTTATTCTTCATTAAGTTTACATAGGGAAGCAATGCAATAAGTTCCAGCCTTTACTTTCTGAATTGTTACGGACTGTAATACAGTACATTTAAGAAACACCTGCGTTCTCAGTAAAACCTGGGTTTTGATGATCATTTTTCCTCTAACTTGGTTAGTATTCTTTGTTTTCCATGATTATTTATCTTATTTGTGAAATAAGGTAGTTGAATTAGTTGATATTCAATCTCCCTTCCCATTTTAGTTAGTAATTTTAATTTAAAAAATTGAAGATCCCTTATCTCACATTAGAGTTCACTTGATGATGTTCTATCAATATCTGGTTTGTAAATTCATGTATATACTTGAGCAAATGCCTTCCCTCACTGTAGTAGGATTCTCACACAGAGTCATGACACCTAGGCTTTTCCTTCAAGGAAGCAACTTTATTCCAGCAGGCGTCGCTCAGTAGAGTTCCTACCCAAAGAACTGAGCCCCGAACACCACGTGACGTGGTTTTTTATATTATTTTTTTACTTCTCTGTGTCCCCTATATGGTAACACACAAACATGCAGTCTGATTAACGTGGTCTCATGTTACAAGGTCGTGAGAGATATTCTCATATACGTGAATAGCAAGATTGCCTTGAGGTGTTTTGGTTTTTTTTTCTTTCCTTAGGGAGGGGACCCTACCACATTCTCCCCTTTGATGCTCTGACCCCTCTATTTAGGGTCAAAGAGCATCATCTTGGTTTAGGGATTGATATTTTTATAACATCATTACATGAGTGGACATCTCTTTTTTTAATTATGGCCTCAATGAGACTGGAAGCAGACCACACAACCAGGGGAACTAAGTAGGGTCAGATTAAGTATTCTCCTAAAATTAGGAGGATAATTTCTGTGAGGCTTTTGAATCCCCCAAGAGTTGAAAACCCCAAATAAATCTCCAGGGTTTTAACTGTTCCAGTTCTGGACTGGGACATGAGTAACCTTTTTTATTTCATCTGTGATCTCCTCTATGACTTTTTTTTCATCTATTTGTAGACAGCAGTTGTTTAGGTTAAAATTTTTACAAACATCTCTCTCAGAAGCAAGCGTGTAATCTAAGGCCAAGCAATGTTGATAGATGGCATTGTACATTTTGGTTTGTTGCTTGGCTAGTAATCATTCTCTGACCCAGTGGTGAAATGAAAGGTGGTTAGGGTAAAGCCAAGAGCCCGCATCCGTTATTTTAGGGTTAGATTGTCTATCTCATTTAGATTTTTCCTTTATGCGCCTGATAATGGGGGGGTGGGTGCCCATAAAGGATCTCATAAGGGAAGAACCCCATCTGCTTCTTTAGCCTCCCATTTGCAGCTGCAGTCTGCCTCCCTGAAGGTCCCTTATCTCTCCCTGTCTAATGTTACCCTTTTTCCGTATTTATTTTTCCCTGGAACAGGGCCTGTAACTGCTGTTGAGGAACAGGGATGATGACCGTTCTGGCTTCTTCAAGCTGATAAGGGACGGTGTAGGGGTACAGCAGATAGAGTCTACCCAAGGGTTAGTCGAGCGGCCCACAGTATGGTTTTTCAGGAAGGCTGGCAGGCATGAGGCAGCATAAACATTAGCAGACACAAAGAGAAAAACACAAAGATAATACTGACCAACAGGATGGCATCTTAAAATAATGTCTGTAGTTCCCAAATCTGTCAAATAATCTAGGAGAGACCCTAACTTTGTAAACAACGTATGTCAGGGAATCTCTCATTACCCAGCTAATGGAGAAGCAGGAGCAGTATGTAATCAATGGTGGCTCTATTTTCAAGAGTTTGGCCCTAACTTAATTAAAAAAATTTTTTTAAAGCATCTAATGCTTGAGGTGTTATTTAGAGTTTTGCTGAGTAATAAGCTTTATTTTGTTGTGTAAAACTTTTTTAAGAGCCAGAAGTTGTACTAGAGAAAGAGTCAAGGCAGCCATTTACCATTATTAATTAGTAATTTTTAGGTAAGCCAAACCTGAGTATTATTTTATAAAGCAGAGCTTTTATTACTTTTTGTGCCTTTTCTGTCTTGTAGGGGAAGGCCCCTACCCAATTAGTAAAAGTATTAACCCGTACAAATAGATGTTGGCTTTTTTTTTTTTGGACCTTGGCAACTGAGTAAGACCTAATTGTTAGTCTCTTCCTGGATAGTCTCCAGTTCCTTGATTGTCTGGGAGAGCAAGTTTGTGGTTGAAAGGATTGTTTTTAAGACATACGTTACAGCCTGATACCACTTGCAGAACTGTCCTTGACAGTTTACTGGACATCCTTTGAGCCATTTGATAAGTTTTGTCCTTCCCTAAACAAAAGGTCTCATGCTGTGTTTTAATAATCTTTTAGCTTTGTGAGTAATTGCCCTGCTCTGTTTTAACCATTCCAAGGGCTGGAGACAGTATTTAGGAGTCGGACCCCCATTTACATACTTGTTTATTTATTTTGGAGGAGGGGAGAGTAAGTGGGATTCAGTCTCCTTTAATAATTGATATAGCAGCAAGCTATTTTCCTGAACCCTGGTATCTATAGCCTATAATACCCTATAATTTTCTAAAGCTCACATAATTATTTACCTGTCCCAAGTTAGTAGCACCAGAGTCTCTAATTTAGTTATAATGTCCCTTTCAGCAAGAGAGTAAGGCTCTTTGGCATTATCAGGAAAGAATGAGAAAAAATTAGGTTTCCCCATACACATCCCAGGGGCTGAGAGAAAAATTTAGTTAGAAGTTTTTCAGAGGTGCCCCTAATAGACATGCTGCATTTGGATAGTTGGTCTGGAGTAGAAAGGAGGACAGAAAAGGTAGCTCTGGTATTAAGAAGGAAATCAACCAGTTCTTCTGTATTTAGAGTTACCTGAGGTTCTGGGTTTTTGATAGACAGTTGGTTTAGGGGAGCCACCATGAAGATCCCCAGGTCCTGGTTAATCCCTCCAGGGACATTGGTTATCTGACAGATAGAGGTTCCCGAGGGCACTCAGATGTCCAGTGATTGTTTCCATATCGGGGTCATGGCTTATGGGGTTTTCATTTTGTTTGGCCCCTTTGGGGTTGTTCTTATTTTAGTGTTCTGAATGGCCATAGAAATGGCACTTGGTGCCAGGACCTCGGGAAGTCCAGTCTGACATAGTGCATAAGGCCACAACTAAGGCCTTAAGATTTTTTTTTTAAACTTTCTTTTCTGTTTTGTTTGTAATAACCCAATTGGCAGCTCATAAGAACTCCTCCAGGGTCCCTTCAAGGCCAACAGCCAATTTTTGCATTTTCTCTGAATATCTAGGGCTGATTGAATGACAAATTTGTCTTTTAAAATAATCTCAGCCTTAGGGGTGTCAAGGAAGATAGCCATATATTTATTGAGAGCCTCTCTCAACCTCTCCAGGAAGGCCATCAGACTCTCATTTTGTGTTTGTAAAATAGTGGCTAATTTAGCATAATTTAAGGGCTAAATCTTAGAGTTCCTTCATTTTCTTCTAAAACATCTGTGTCGTTAAGTCTGATTTAACAAAAGCATGATATCTTTCCAGGTCAACTCAAAAACATGTAATATTCTGAAAAGCTTTTATGTATTTATCCAATTAGAAAATTTACCTAAATCTCCTTTATCTGTCTTAAACCTTGTAATGTAAAGTGTTTTTGTTTTGTTTTGTTTTGTTTCTACCCCTCTGTTTCCTGCCTGTAGGACCTTGTGGTAGGACTGTAACCAAGCAAGATTTTCTTGGTTGTCTTAGGATGCACTAATTTTATTTTGGCCCAACAGTAACTTATGTATTGATCTTTGGCCATTGAGGGAGGGGGTTAAAGGGCCAAAGTCAAGGTCTTTTCCCCATTTTCAACAATGCCCACACAAATATGTTTCAGCCACTTGGGTATCCATTTTTGGCATACAATGGACTAAGCTTAGTAAAATGGCTCCCATGTATCTTAGTAAAAGTCCTTTATATAGCATCCATCCCTCATATGGCAGAGGCATCCATTCCTCTAGTAAATAAGAACATCACAAATGTGGAGGATTTGGAGGCTGGCATCAAGGATCTTGCCATCATTTTCCCAGCCTTTGGATCAAATGAGGAGGAATTTTAATCTTAATCCTGTGTACTTTTAAAATCCATTTATTTTACCTTAGTCCATCCTGACCATATAAAATATTTCTTTTTAAAGATTATCCTTCACAAACCTTCTACAACTTTTTTTTTTTGCATTTAGATGTTGTACCAAGCCATTTTTCTCCAAATAACCAGTCTCATTTAGGACAAAATCAATTTTCTTTTACATTTAACACAAATATATTTCCATTCCTTATATCCTTATTTTTTTTAATTTTTTATTTATTAGAGAGAGAGGGAGACAGTGTGAGCAAGAGAGGGTCAGAGAGAGAGGGAGACACAGAATCGGAAATAGGCTCTAGGCCCTGAGCTAGCTGTCAGCACAGAGCCCAAGGTGGGGCTTGAACCCATGAACTGTGAGATCATGACCTGAGCCAAAGTCAGATGCATAGCCAACTGAGCCACCCAGGTGCCCCTTCCTTATATCCTTCTTACATACCTCCTACTTTCCTACATACAGAGTTGTTGCTTTTCTCATTTCCAACAGTCTTAAGTACACTTAGCAGAATTTTAACTGCTAGAAACCTTAGTCTCCATTGAAAACTAAGTAGTACTCAATTGTGAACTCTATGTTATAATCTTTTTAGATGGCAAACTTATGAATCCATTAAGCACAAAGAATTTTTTTCAATAGTTCCAAATATCCTTAGTTTTTTTTGCAACAAGTCAAAAGCACAAATCTACATCTAGTACTTGGTGCTTTAGCTTCTTTTCTTGTTACATAGCCAATGAGTTCAATCTCAATTTATCATGCAAGCAAAATGTTAACATTTTAGGTTACCAAGGACTTTGAAAGCTATCTTAACAATTACCCATGAAAACTATGAGACAGACAGAATTAACCATTACCTTCAGTCTTCCTTTTGTTAACATATTGGAACAGAGATAACATGAGCTTATTTGACCTTCAGCAAATCTAGGTAGAATACACATTTGTTTCTCTTTTTTTTTTTTTAATGTTGATAAACATTGTCTCACACCAACAAACTTAAAATTAACTTAAACACTGAATATGCTTTTCTTGAGTCCACATAAGACACTTTGTTCCCCATGGTTAATTTTTGCCTGGAAAGTTGTTGGGGAAATCTGACTTTGGTGGTCTTTGCTCCTCAACATCCAGGGTAGGAGGAGGAGCTGATGGTGCCTGAAGCATTGAGGAGGCAGTTTTGCAGGCCGCCCCCCTAGGTGGTGCAGAAAAGGAGTGGGAGAAGGGAGGGTAAAAGAGGAGAGGTGCCAGCAGAAAGCAGAGAAAGAGAATTCCCAGTTTTAAATCTTGTCAGCTCAGACAGAGGAGTAGACTTTAGGTTTCTTTTGTTTTGTTTTCCACCAGTGGAATTAGGCAGTCCATGTCAGTCCAGAGAAGACAGGGAATTTCCCTGAAACAAAAGGAGTTTTGGCAGCTGCTTGGGATTATTCCTTAAAGTCCCTGTTCTGAGGTAGAATACAGAGGCAGTTGGCTCTAATTATTATAGTCATTGACCCAGAATATGAATGAGAGACATGTCCCCCTACACAGTTACACAGCTACTCCAACCTGCCACCCAGTGCCCAATGCCTTAGAATTGCAGCTTTGTTCCTCTTCCCTTGTGGAATTACTAGTGCAACTTTGGGAGGTGATCAGGCTCCCCTTCTGCCTATTATGGGCAGGTCTACCAACACAAACCCGGGTTCTTACCAGTCTGACGGGCACTCCCTGAGCTGGTTCATGGGCCTCACCAGTTCCGTTAGCGCACACAGGGTCCTCACCCCAGTACATTGGGAGGGCTAGTCTCCTGCGGATCAAGGGGTCCACTGGCACCAGGTGAGCTGCCTCTCCTGGCGCTCTAAGGTTTGCATCCCTGGTGGCAAAGGAGGTGGAAACACACCTTCCGAAACCCGGACGAGCCCCCAAGCAACGTAGCAGGATTCTCGCACCGAGAGTCATGACACCGAGGCTTTTCTTTCCAGGAAGCAACTTTATTCCAGCTGGTGTTGCTTGGTAGGGTTCCTACCCAAAGAACTGAGCCCCAAACACCACATGGCTTGGTTTTTTATGTTTTTTACTTCTTTGTCTCCCCTATGTGGTAACACACAAACATGCAGTTTGATTAACGTGGTCTCATGTTACAAGGTCATGAGGGATATTGTCATATACACAAATAGCAAGGTTGCCTTGTGGTGGTTTCTTTTTTCTTTCCTTAGGGAGGGGACCCTACCACATCACTAGGCTATTGATTAATGTTATATACATATATTTTTTTTTTTTTTTTTTGAGAGAGAGAGCAAGCTTGAGTGCACGTTGAGGAAGGGCAGAGAGACAGGGTGAGAGAGAATCCCAAGCAGGCTCCTTGCCATGGAGGGCTCAGTTGCCCTTGCACCCAGGCGCCCTTGTTTTATTTTCAGTTGTGGTAAAATACACCTGTAAAATTGATATCTTAACCATTTGTAAGTGTACAATTCAATAGTGTTAAGGACCTACATATTGTTATACAACCAGTCTTCAGAACTCTTTTCATCTTGCAAAACTTAAATTGTATCATTATTTTTTTACTCCTGAATCTACTCATTTAACTATTGTGAAAACTATCAAAGTGAGCTTTTCTTTGGCAAATATAAAAAACTCAAGTTATACATCATGTTTAGGTTTGATGTTGAAAAGCACTTTGACTCTTAGATATTTTTCTTTTCCTAGCCCTTCATAAACAAATCATTTCATTAACTTTTGAATTTTCATTGATTAAATTTTCATTCAGCAGACTTCTGTGCCAAGTTTATAGTGTTAAACATTGAGGAAACAAATCTGAATACAATCTCATTGAATTTGCTCTCCAGGATCTTATAATCTAGTAGGAGAAACAGACTGACAAATGCATAGTTACAGCACCAGTCATATAATAGAGGTATAAATTGATTGCAGTAGTGGCATAGATGGGGGATTCAGGGAAACATCATGGAATTAGCTACGTCTGGAGAATGAGTAAAAGTTTGGCCAAGCAGAAACAGAACTATATGAAAAGCATGAAGAAGTGAAATGGTATGGTAGGTTTCGAGATGATAAAAGTGTTGTACAGCATATTTTGGGGAATGAGGAAAAGGCTTCAGTGAATTAGGGATCTGACCCTGAATGGTGTAAAGGTCTCATCAAAGTTTTTAATTAAAAGAAAAATTTTTTGTAGTTTATTTAAGTAATCTCTTTACCCAACATGGGGCTCAAAGTCAAGACCCCAAGATTAGGAGTCACATGTTCTTCTGACTGAGCTAGTCAGACATCCCTCTCATCAAGTTTTTTAAGCAGAAGAATGTTGGGGTGCATTTTTTGGTATGATACCTGGGGGCTAGGAGGAGGCAGACTACAGAAAGGGAGATCAGTAGAAGGGAGACAAATTAGGGAACTTTCAATAATTTTCATTAAAAATTAAGCACCTCATATTTAGTATGTATTGTTTTGGACTTGGGAAATATAGCAATAAAGAAAAGAATCCTTTACCTAATGGAGCTTACATTTTCTTTGGAGAAAGAGATGATAAACATGAAAAACAAATGTGATCAGTGCAGTTAAAGTAGAAAGAGAAGTGGGTTACCCGATGGATGTGGGAAGGGTATTTCCATTTTAAGTATGGTATATTAGGGAGACAGTCATCTGAAAAAGGAACTTTTGAGCAGAGCCCTAGAATAAGAGCAATCCAGGCCCAGTACATCTGGGGGAAAAGCACGCTAGATATAGGGAACAGAAGGTGGAAAAGCCTAGAACTAGGAATGAGCCTAGTGTAATGAAAAAACAAGGAGTCAGTGTGGCCAAAGAAAAGAATGAGCAAGGGGGAGATAAGTAAGAGATGAAGTTAGATGGGCAACAGGGTGATTGTGTAGGGCTTTGGAAAGCCATCTTAAGGAACTTGGATTTCACTCTGAGTGGTATGGGAGCCGCTGGAGGATTTGAACAGAGGAGCAGGGTCATGCTATAGTAAAGAATGGTAAAAAGGAAGTTGCTTGTGGTAATATAAGTGATAATGATGATGGTTTAGGCCAGGGAGGTGAAAATGGTTGGATTTTGGATATGGTTTGGAGATAGAACCAGTAGGATTTGCTGATGGATGTGGAGCATGAAAGAAAGGAATGAATCAAAGCTACTATAAAAATCTAGAAACTGGGTAATAAGGACCTAATCAAAAGCATTGGCAGTGAAAAGGCAGACAAAAGGCAAAATTCATGGGATATCTGTTAGAGTTGATAGAACTGGAGATAAAGATCTGAGAGTTTTTAACAAAGATGTTAGTCTAGATGTTGAGATCACCCAAGTATGTATAGTAGACCATGAAGAAGACAGAAGTTTTCTGGAAGCCAAAGGAAGAGAAAGTTTCAAGGAAAGGTTGATCACAGAGCAGATAAAGGAAAGGGTTGCAAATTGGCCATAGGATATACCAAATTAGGACCTTTAAAAACATGAATGAATGAGTACAGCAGGACTTGCAAACAACTGGCCTTCAGACTTGAAATCTTGTTGTTTGCCTGACAGGATGTTTAAAAATATTTGTGCTTGAATGCCACTAGATTTGACTTATAGTCTTCATCCTTCACAATCTTTTCACTCACTGATCCTTTTTTTCATACTCAGCACCCAAGGTCTGCTTATTAGGTGACTTGCTTGACCACTTAGGCATTTGAGTTTGTGACCTTTTGTTATGCGATGAAGTCAAGTGTTCACCTGGACAGACAGGTGATCTGGCTTCCAAAAAAAATCTCAGAGAGATGGGTGACCTTGAATTCACCAAGTCAAGTCTCCAGCCAGTCTAGGGCTATCAGAATATTTTTTGTGTATCCATGCCCTCAGTGGCCTTGCTTTAATTTTTCAGATTCAGAAACTGATCCAGTCTCAAAGCTGATCAGACTTGGAGATGTTAATTCATGCTAAAAAAATAATAACAGTGGCTAACATTAAAAAAAATTTTTTAAGTTAATTTCTGTTTGAGAGAGAGACAGCACATGTAGGAGAGGGACAGAGACAGAGGCCTTCAGGCTCTGCCAGCACAGAGCCTGAAGCGGGACTTAAACTCATGAACCACGAGATCATCACTTGAGCCAAAGTTGGACACTTAACCAACTGAGCCAGTCAGGCACCCTAACAGTGGCTAACATTTTTATGGTGCTTACTATATGCCAGGTTCTGTTTTAAGTGCTTTCCATGAATTACTTCGTATAATCACAAAAACCCTACAAAACAGCCCTCATATTACAAATGAGGAAACAGACACTAAGAGGTTGATGAATTTCCCAAAGTCACAAAGTAAATCAGTGGGAACTCAGATAATCTGATTGTAGAGGCTACACTTTGATTTGAGGATAGACATCCTTATCACAAGAGAACGTGTATGTGTATATCAGAATACCATGTAAAATGAGGATAAGATGTTTTTATTAGGGAGGGTATTCTTTCCATGTAGGATGCTATATGGAAAACCAAATTATCAAAAGTTGCTTAATGAACAGGAGTATGGGATTAGAATGAGGAAGTTGATTGTAAATGACTGGAATTTTAAATGGCATCAGGTCCTGATAAAGTTCATAATATATCTGCCAAGCAGTTACTTACATTACATTTGTCAGCCTTACAGGATATCCTCTTTCCTGAGCAATGCTTACATGGGCACTGGCCACATTTGTCTCTTTACCTTTCCTCTTTCATCATTTCTTGCTAACCAGCTCTCCTTTCTTTTCATTGCATGTTAATGTCTTAAATTTAGTCAGTTATTTTTTACTTGGTCCTGTGTGTCTGACTTCTTCATCTCTGTTTTGGTTCATCATCTTTTGATTTTATGGTTGAACTTTCTGAGGCCATTCCTATTTCTTATATCTTTTTTGAAGTGTTTGGTTCCAGGGAGATATTACTTGACTGCTGATGCCATGTACCAACCCAGATGCTAGTCACTGGATGACTTCAGCAAAAGCGGTTTTAGAAGATTATGATTACTCTTGGCAAAGCAACCTTTCTCTATTGTAAAATGTTTGTATTAGTTTTCTTTTGCTTTGCTTTTTTAATGTGACTTCATGGCTTAACATTACTACTTCAAGTGAACTTTTAAAAAAAATGTTTATTTATTTTTGAGAGAGAGAGAACAAGTAACCCAGTGAGAGCAAGGGCGGGGCAGAGAGAGAGTTGGGGATCTAACCAGGCTCTGCACTGTCAGCATAGAGCCTGACGCAGGGTTCGAACTCACAAATTGTGAGATCATGACCTGAGCCAAAGTCTGACACGCAACCAACTGAGCCACCCAGTAGGCCCCAAATGAACTGTTTTAATACTTTAACTTTCATAAATCATACCCAATTTTTGAGTGGCAGATAACCAAAGCAAGTCCCAAGGAGTGTTTAAAGTGAATCCCAAGTTAATTATCATTAAAATGATAAAGCCACGTAAAAATCAATAACAATCTACTTATAAAAGTGGTAGAAAAGGGGCACCTCAGTGGCTCAGTGGATTGAGCATCCAACATCAGTTCAGGTCATGATCTTGCGGACTGTGGGTTTGAGCCCTGCATCGGGCTCTGTGCTGATGGCTTGAAGCCTGGAGCTTGCTTTGGATTCTGTGTCTCCCTCTTTCTCTGCCCCTACCTTGCTCACGCTCTGTCTCTCTCTCTCTCTCAAAAATGAATAAACATTTTTAAAAAAGTAACAGAAAAAAAATCTAGATTTAGAACTTATGATACTCAATATTTTATGTATATTGCTATTTATAATCCATATGCTTTAATTCATTTGATCCGTGTAGACAGAACAGATATTAATACCTTCATTTTATAGTTTAGGAAACAGATTTAGAGGGTAAGTAACTTGTCCAAGGTGACTAAGCAGCTGAGGGAGAACCATAGTCTGTCTCACGGCATTTGGTTTTGAACTCTTTACCTTGCTGCCATTGCCTCTTAATGGTAGTAAGTCTGATTCCATTTACTGATGCTAGATTGGGATATTGGATCCTTAAGAGGGCTTGGGTTTTGTTTTGTTTTGTTTTTCTTTTAGATATTACTTGATCATGGCAATTTGAGCCTACTTTATTATAAATTCATCTTCTGTGACAGGGTTTTTCTAAATCCTAAAACATTAAAAACGGAATGTATAAAGAATATTAATTTTCTCCTTATTTTTAAAAGAGTATGAAATCAGTTAAATCTCACTAACTGTGCACATTTTTGGCTGTAGAAAACAATGCACTTTAACGTTTTAAGAGAATTTATTGAAAATCCATAGAGGGGTGAAAGGGTGGCTCAGTTGGTTAAGCCTATGACTCTTGATCCAGGCTCAGGCCATGATCTCATCACAGTTCATGAGATTGAGCCCTGAGTCAGGCTCTGTACTGATAGTTCTGAGCCCATTTGGGATTCTCTGTTGAGTTTATAGTTCATTTGTTTTTTAACCTTTTCATTTCCTGAAAGATGTGTTTAAGTAAAAGCATAGTCTCCTTCTAAGGACTCCTTTTCTTTGTAATTAATAATTTACTGGTATACTCTGCACCAAAATCATACTGGGAGGTTCACCAGGTAGTTACATTGCTTGAATTCACATGTTTCATTCATTAACATGTTACTGATAGGTTCATTACCTGTATCAGATCATTATAATGCCTGCTTTGAAAATTTTGAGGCTGAAATGATGGGGTTGTGTTTTTCTGTGATATAGAAGATTAATATATTATTAATTCACATCCTTACTACTTTTAAGGAAAATCTTGACCCCATTCAAAGGAATGACTTAGGAATAATGATGTGACATTTAAATATATAAATAATGGGAATGTTTATAATATTAATGGAGGATTACCTGAAGGAAAATGGTTTATTAATTTCTCAATATTACTAGTTTTCAGCTAATTTTTTCTGCCTCAGAACTGTTGGAGAAAAAAATTCCTGTCCTTGGTAAAGTATGTGTATTTGAGTGGGTAGTGTCAAGTTATCAGATACTCCAAATATATTCCATTTTTCTTTTGGATTCTTGCTTGATTATTGTAGTGGCCTCCTGTTTTCCTGCAAGTGTTTTATTGCCCCTTTAGATTTGATTTTTTACTCTCAAAGCTATCTTTCAGAATGGAGATCTAATTATATCACCTTTCCTGGAAACTTCAGTGCTTTCTCGTTATATTAGAATAAATTCCAAACATGGTCAAAGCTGTGCATAATCTAGAATCACACCAGCATAATTTTGAACCAACTTTCCCTTTTTCTTTATGATCCAGTGATGTTGGCATCATGTCAGTTTCTGTCTTAGTTCTACACAGAAATTTTGCTTATCTTAATAGCTCCCTCTACCAGAGGTTCCTCCCCAACCCTTTATCTCTTAGGCTAACTCATCACCTCCATTCATTCATGACTTCCTCAGGGAAATCCTTCTGACAGATGACTTTCTCCTATTCTGTGCTCTCATAGGACTATTTACCTACTACATTTACTTGTATGACTGTTATTTTATATTTATATTTGTGATTCTTCCATTGATGTCTGTCTCCCCATCACTAGGTTAAATGCTTCTTGAGAGAAGAAACCATGTCTCTTTCTGGTTTATCATTGTATCCCCACTGAGACGGTGGTGAATAAATGCATGTTAAATGAACAAGTCCTCCCCCCCAACCCTTTTCTGCTGGGAGGGTAGTAAATTCTTATATGCACAAAGTTTTTGAGAATCCCTGCTCTAGACATTGTGAATTTCATTCTTGATTTAAATCAGAATCTCAAAGGGGGACCTGGCTGGCTCAGTCGGTAGAGCACGTGACTCTTGGTCTCAGGGTTGTGAGTTCAAGCCCCATATTCAGTACAGAGATTACTTAAAAACTAAAATAAAATAAAATCTTTTTAAAAGTTGGAACATCAGACAATTGCATACTTGAAAAATATTACTTTGTTTCCTCATATAATTGCTTTTTTGCAATCAGATTTTGGCTGCAAACCCTTGGTTCAAATTGGTGCATGCTGTAGGTGATAAACTGTTGCACTGAAGATAGTGTCCGTTGTGTCAAGTGCTGACCATTGTACCAGATGATACTGCCTTTATGAGGACTCAGGAGAAATTTCTTTCTGATTTCACTCCTAGAAAAAACAATGCCTCTCTTGAGCAACAGGTCTGTATTTGTCTTAGAATAGAAACACTGTTGTCTTGGGGCACCTGGGTGGCTCAGTCGGTTAAGCTCAGCTCACGTCATGAAATCATGGGATCGTGAGTTTAAGCCCCGGATTGGTCTCTCTGCTATCAGCTGCAGAGGCTGCTTCAGATCCTCTGTTTCCCTCTCTATCTGACCCTCCCCTGCTTGCTTACTCTCAAAAATAAAAAAAATAAAACACTTGAAGAAAATAAAAAAAAAGAAGCACCGTTTTCTTGTACCTAATCCTTATTTCTTGAAGCTCAGAGCCAAATTTGCAGCTAACATCTCAAAATGAGTGAGGGATTTCTGGCATACTCCTGTGTAAACTAATCTTAGTCTTAGCTTCATCTTAATCTTTGAAATTTTAACATATTTTATGTTTTGATCAATAAAAGTTTCTATAAATAGTATTCAAGGAATAATACAGTTTACCTGAGTTGTTTTTTTTTAAGCTGTTCATCTGCTTGCTGGGTAAGAAATGAGTTCACTCTGTCTCTCCATGCTGAAAGTGAAAACGATAGAAGGGAAAAATAAAAACTTTAACATATATTAAAAGGAATTCTATGTTTTATGTTCTGATTGGGTCATTTGGGAACTATGAATTCTTCCCTTTTTTTAAGACATTTATTTTTCCTTAAAAATTTTGTTCTAATGTTTATTTATTTATTCTTTTTTTTTTTAATACTTTTATTTATTTCTAGGAGAGAGAGACAGCGTGAGCAGGGGAGGGTCAGAGAGAGAGGGAGACACAGACTCTGAAACAGGCTCCAGGCTCTGAGCTGGCAGTCAGCACAGAGCCCGACGCNGGGGTCTTTTGTGGTTCCATACACATTTTAGGATAGTTTCTTCTAGTTTTGAGAAGAATGCTGGTACAATTTTGATTGGGATTGCATTGAATGTGTAGATTGTTTTGGGTAGTGATGATATTTTAACAATATTCTTCTNCCAGCTTTCTTTTGACTTCCAGTAGCATGATAGATATTTCTCCATTGCCTTACTTTCAGTCTGAAGGTATCCTCGGGTCTAAAATGAGTTTCTTGGGGCACCTGGGTGGCTTAGTCGGTTAAGCGTCCGACTTTCGCTTAGGTCATGATCTCGCGGTTCGTGGGTTCGAGCCCCGCGTCGGGCTCTGTGCTGACTGCCAGCTCAGAGCCTGGAGCCTGTTTCAG
>NW_027531896.1:832602-933726 GCF_008692635.1 Crocuta crocuta | reverse complement strand
TGCCATTCCTTTCTGGCCTGCCAAGTTTCAGTAGATAGGTCTGTAACCACTCTGATAGGTTTCCCTTTGTATGTTAGGGCCCTTTTATCCCTAGCTGCTTTCAGAATTCTCTCTTTGTCCTTATATTTTGTCAGTTTCACTGTGATCTGTCATGCAGAAGATCTATTCAAGTTATGTCTGAGGGGTGTTTTCTGTGCCTCTTGGATTTCAGTGTCTGTTTCCTTCCCCAGATTGGGGAAGTTCTCTGCTATAATTTGTTCAAGGACTGATTCAGCGCCTTTCCCTCTTTCTTCCTTTTCTGGAATTCCTGTGATACGGATATTGCTCCATTTGATTGTATCACTCAGCTCTCAAACTCTTCTTTCATGTTCCTGGATCAGTTTATCTCCCTTTTTCTCGGCTTCCTCTTTTTCTATAATTGTGTCTTCTAATTCACCTATTCTCCTCTCTGCCTCTTCAATCCATACATTGGACGCCTCCATTTTATTATGCATCTCATTTATAACATTTTTTAATTCATCACAACTATTTTTAAGCTCCATATTCTTTGTAGCAATAGTTTCTCTGATGTCTTCATGCCTTTTTCAAGACCAGTGATTAATTTTATGACTATTGTTCTAAATTCTTGTTCAGTTATGTTGCTTATATCTGTTTTGAGCAGTTCTTTAGCTGTCATTTCTTCCTGGAATTTTTTTAGAGGAGAGTTCTTCCATTTCGTCATTTTGCTAGCTTTTTGTCTCTTAACAGTTTTAAAAGCTTGCTATGCACTCTGCACCTGCAAGTACTGCTGTATTAAAGAAGGCTCTTTGACTGTCCAGGGCCTGTCCATTTAGGAAGTGTTCTTTGAATGGTGTGTCTTGGTCTCTCATGTTGAGACTTTGGTTATTTTATTTCCCTACTCGTAGTGGTATTTGGGACTCTGCACATGTGTACTTTGGCTTGTTTCTTGAGGTATCCCTGGAGAAGAAAACGGACAGACAAACACACAGGGAACAAAGGCACATAAACGTACAGACAAATCCAACAAACACGCAAACCGAAAGGGAAAAAGAAAAAGGAAAAAAAAGAAGAGGAAAAAAGAAATAAAAAAAGAGGAAGGAGGAAAAACATAATAAAAATAAAAATAAAAAAATAAAGAAGAAAAGAAAAGAAAAAAGAAAAAAACCCCAAAAGACAAAGGACATAAAAAGCATAAAACCAGAATTCCCAGCTACAAATAAAGAGCAGGGTGTATGCAGTGCTGATGGAAGAGCATATACAAAGAGAGAAATGACGGCAGGGAGGAAGTGAAATTGGATGATGACCAGACAGAGAGACAAAGAGGCTTAATTCAGAAAGAGAAAGAGGAGAATATGGTAAGAGGCGAGGAGAAAGAAACAAAGATAATGTTACTCAGAGAAACTATATAGTCTGATTACTCCAGAGAGAGACAGAGAGAAAGGTAGTGGTGGAGATGTAGAATATACGTCTAGAGAATGGATTAAATGTGACTATTTAAGCAAACCAATGACCAGAGTGCCCGTCCAGCAGAGGGGAGGGATATGAATGAGACAAGGGAAAATATAGCTGAATAGAAAGAATTGATCTAGAATTAATCACGGCCATGCATTCATGTTGGTCTTGCTCCGGGCTCTGGTAACAAAAAAAAAAAGCAGCTCTCTAGAGGGGGTGGGCGTGGTTTGGTGTAGGCAGGTTTTAGCCTCTACTGAGTCCTGCGGGCCGCTCCCTGAGGTCCCACCTAGGTGGTTGTGGAGAGAAAAATGGCGGCGCCCCAGTCCCTTCTGGAACCAAGTGTTGAAACTCACTCTTTTGGGTCCGCTCTCCCTGTGCCAGGGCATAGCCAAGGTGGGCTGTGTTCCATGTTCCAAGCCATGCCTTGTTTTCAGATCTTAGTCCGCAAACCCCACTGATAATGTTATACCCAGATTGCAGTATCCTCAACGACCAGAGACCACCGGGGAGACCGAGTCACGCATGCAAAGGCAAAGGGCTTTATTACGGGTTCGAGCTCGGGCTCACAGACTTTACCAGCGCAGTGGATCCGTGCAGTGAGCCCCGAACAAAGGCAGAGTAGGGTTTTTATGGGGTTTGTGACCGGGGAGTTACAGAAGTTGTGGCATGGAAACAGTGATCCAGTCATAATTATACAATATCATTGACAGCGGGTTTAACCATACACATTGTCTAGAGTATTTGTTACTTTTGGTGAGACCCAATTACAACCTTTAGAGTACTTTTAAATTCAATCAATTACAGAGCGAGCCTAGGGTCTTGTTCGGTGCCTAATGGGTTAACTTTAACATTAGGTAACAGTTTTATCTATAGTTGCTGGCCTTTCTTGATTGGGTGTTGCCAAGTAGTGTGGTGGAGTGATGTGGTGGGCAGTTTCTTTGGCCTTGGGCAGTGTGTAGCTGCCCGATAGTTCCAGGGAAACTGAAACTTAGGCCTTCTAGTTTAGAGGGAAACTTAAGGCCTGTCATGGAGTTTGTATGGTTTAGACTTGTGTCCTTACAATACCTCCCAAAATAAACCCACAGACCGAGTCCCTCTGAGCAGTTTCAAGCTTGTCACCTCCCCACTGGGGATCCACCCCAGCCAGAAGAGCAGCAAGAGCGGAGAGAGCGGCAGGAGCGGCTGAGCAGCTTCAGGCACGCTGCTTGCTGCTTACCCTCCGGGTCTAGCTGGGGAGCAGAGGAGCAGTTTCTCCTGGCGTCCAGCTCACAGTCATCTGCACAGCTGGAAACGGGATCACTCTGTGTCCCGAGCCAAGGTTTTTCTCTTCTCCAGGGACATGGACAGTTCCTTGAGCAGTTTCAGCTACTCTTTCTTTTCCCCTCTACTCACCATGGCTCCCTGCAAAGAGGGCTCCCTCCCCTCCCTCTGTGTCTTGGGTCCCGGCCCGTTATTATCTTCCCCAGCTCGCACTCACGCTATAACGTTGTTTTCTCAGTGGACTCTGTTTCTTTTTCCTCCCTAACTCCTGGATTCTGTAAGGGTTTCTATGGCCTTCTCCATTTGAGAGATGTGGGCGAGTGAAATGTACGGAGCTCCCTACTTCTCCACCATCTTGCCTTCTCCTTTTTAACATTTATTATTGAGAGACAGAGCATGAGCATGGGAGGGACAGAGAGCGCGGAACACACAGAATCTGAAGTAGGCTCCAGGCTCCAAGCTGTTAGCACATAGCCAGACACGGGGCTCGAAATCACAAACCATGAGATAATGATCTGAGCCGAAATCGGATGCTTAACAGAGTGAGCCACCCAGGCGCCCCATAGAAATTCTTCCTTTTGATTTTGTTCTGCTGTCACAAAAGTATAGAGATTACTTTATAAAGAGGTCTCAGGTGGGATATGAAAGTATGTTAGGCTCAGAGATACAGAATCATCACTTTTGTATGCACCTGCTAGGAATTTGGTGGAGTTTTATTTTAGCAGTACAGCTTTAGTCCTACTGATAAAAAACAGCATGCTACCTTTCAATGCTATATGGGTTATGACCTTTGGAGGATTTGTGATCAAAGACCTCGGTATTTAGCCTGACTGAATATCAGAGTCCTTTTGTTTTCCTTCAATTGCAAAATGAATTTTTGTACCATCTGATGAAATAACAGCTGTGCAGAAGCATATATGACTCTGGAGACCATACATGGAAACTGGAAGACTGTCAGACAAGTAAGAATAGCCATGACTAACTATTGTAAGAAAAGACTAGGAGTTACTTTAGAGTGATGACCATAGATTCTCTCACTTTGATTAGGATATCAGATCTTAAAATTCAGACTTCTGAATTGACTTTTGGTAGTCAAGTTGTCTTATCTTTTATTTGAATATAGCTTGGTCAGCTTTCCCTGTGATATTACTCCATGGGCAACAGGAAGTATTAGCAGTATTTCATATTTTTTCTTGGCTTGCCAGCAAGAAATCTAGGGCTATGCTGTTATCCACAACCACTTAGATCAGTGACTTTAGTTTGTTGTAATTCTAGGGCTTTGCAGTATTATTTATCTTTACAGTCAATGTTAGTCACAAATTTTTGATAATGTTTTCAAGTTATGTGACCTCTGTAGTTGAAAATAGAGCCTCAGTGATTCTAGCATAAAGGGAGTATCTTTTTTTTTCCCTCCAGGTAAATCATTTTTCCTTCAGACACCCCCACAGAAGCATAGTCTCCTAAAGGAGTTGGGAAGGAAATATCTAAAATAATCTAATTATTATGTTTTTATATATAGTTGTTATCTGTATATACAAGATAGATTTTGATGAGGCAAATATGAATAAAGATGTTGTTGATTGAGGAAATAAAGACCAAAAGGGTCACATATGTAGGAACAGAAGAAGAATTGCTTATAACAAAAGTGAGTAAGAAAGGGATTCTTAGTTATCTCTGGGATAGGGGTAACTTGCATAGAGTTAAGCAAAATTTGGAAAGGTTGTCAATAGGACTATGGAAGATGTTAGGCTAATTAGAATTTATAATTTTGGCCATAAATTTGTTCAAAGCCTCATTCTTGAAGGAATTTGTATTTGATTTGAGGCTTTGAGAAATTCTAAGGTTGGCTCGAGGAGTGAAACAGTCAAAAAGGGTTAAGTTGAGTTTCTGCAAACCAAATATTTTCCAGAGGCTATAACATGTTGGATAAAGGATAAAGGTAAAAACACTTTAAGGGTGGTAGATATCCATCAGATTTTACCACTGGTAATTTGTAAAGAGAATCTTTTTCCTGAAACAATTAAGATGAGCCATCTAGGATATAAATGTTCGAGGTCCAGTTTGGGGATAAACATAAAATCACAAAAACACATGTCAGGTAACTCTTCCATGGCCCTGGTATGACCAGACTGTATTTTCCTTGAGAAGAAATATCTAGTTTGGGAAGTATAGGGTATGGAGTTAGGTCAAGGCTTTATCAAGAGGATCATATATAAGTTATATAGGTTGAGGGAAAAGATCAGAGTAGTCATGGGCAAGCCTAGAGCCAAGCAAGTTTTCTGTTAAGCATTCTGACAAATTCAGCCAGTAAAATTCAGTTTATTACATACATAGACAACAGATCACCATGATGTCAGCTTCTCTTGTCCATTGTCTCACTGGGTAACACTGAAACCAAAGAGGCCGGATAATCACAGGCAACATGAGTGTTAGGGTACCCTGTGGCTGAGGAGTAGTGGCCAGATGAAGAGAGTTTAGGGCAGTGAGTGAGAAAGAGCTTTGTAGAAGCACCTTCCACGACTGTGTATATTTCCGTAGTCTGGAGGATCATGAGGCATTCTTCCAGGGCTGAGGTCAGCCTGTAGTTGAGCTTTGTCTATGTGGAGACATGTAAGGTTGCTAGGGTGTCAGTACAGAGAATTCTTGTACATTATCCATGGTGAAGGAGAAATGACAAGGTGTATTAGAACAAAAGCATGAAAAGAAGTGTTACAAGCAATAATTTCAAGTATATAGGAAATTTATGTTCTGTTGGTCTTGGGATAAGCAGTCTACTTCTGTAAAGTCTTCTGCTTCTGGAATGTAAAGATATCCTGGACATCTGACACAGTTACTTGGTGTCTTCTGAGAAATGTCTTTTTTCTGGTGATAATATCAGCTTATCTCAGGAAGCTTATGAGTAATATCTTTTAATATCATCCATCAGGAGTACTTGTATAGTCTTTTATTGAGGCTTTTGTGTTTCTTCCAGAAGACTCAGTTTCTGATCTGTAGCTTGTAATAGGAGCCTTTAGGCAAGCATAAAGAAAAAGCAGAAACTATCTGTGGAGGTAAGACTGGTTCAGATTAAGTTGTTTTAATAGCAACAATATCAGAGGGAAAAAGTAGAATCCTTTATGAAGCAAATCAGTTTGTAAGGATTTAGTGAATAATTTACCTCAGAATAAGAACATATCATGAAAAGTGAGGGCATTGACTAATTTCAGAGTTTTAAATTTATACCACAGTGTATTAAGATTTTCTCCGGTTGTCTGCAATCTAGATAGTTAAATCTAGAGACAAAATCTTTTAAAACTTTATTATTTTTTAAAATAATAGCTTTGTTGAGATAAAATTCACCTTTTTAAAGTACACAATTCACTGGTTTTTAGGATATTCAGAGTTGTGCAATCATACCACTATCTAATTTTAGAACTTAAAAAAATTTTTTTTAGAATATTTTCCTCACTCCATGACCACTGACAATCACTCCTCATTCCTTCCTCCAAACTACCTGGCAATCCCTAATCTACTTTCTGTCTCTATGGATTTACCTAAAAGGTAAATTCTTTTAAAAATAATTTTGTTAGTTAACTGAAGAATTATATACATATCCATAAACATGAATATGCCTCTTCCTAGAAAGGACGTAATCACTTTATTATTTTACATTAGTAAAAAGTCATTATTTTACATGAATAAAAAGTCCATTATAGAATTGACCTAGGTAGGAGCTTCTCTTTTTGAATTATTAATTTTCAAAAAGTGTCTTGGGTTTAGTAAATAAAACAGCTTTCATAATGGTGTTGAGCTAATTTGAGATCTAGAGAATGCCGAGAACTCTTACCTATTTCTACTATCTCTTCTATTTTTTTTATTTTTCACAGAGCTAGGTTAGTATCTGATACATTAGTAAGTGCTCAATCAAGAAAGCTTGTTTTGGTGACAGAACTAGAATTAGAATCCAGCTGTCTTCCCATGAAGTTTCCTCTTCCCATTAGGCCACACATGCTTTCCTTTTGTGCCCAAAGCTGATTTTTGTAAAGCATTTGTCAACAATTCATATATGTGGGGATAAATGTTCTTTATGTTCTTTTTCTATCCTATTTTTTTGGAACCATACAGAAATTCACAAGTTTAAATTTGTTATTGTGTGAACAACGACATGGTAAACAGGGAGAAGGGAGAAGAAAGAAAAGTAAAACACTTTCACTGTTTTTGTCTAATGACAAAATAAATATTCTGTATTTCACAGTTAAAGAATTTATGTAAAATAGGGCATAAATTCGTATGTAGCATTTTTAGCTTGAATACTGAGGTATTTAAATAGCTCTAGTCAAAATGTTAAGTATGAATTAGTGATTTTAAGATATAAAGCAATTTATGCTTTAAGGAGCTCAAGTTAGAGGAGAAAGGTGGTAAAAGAAAGGATGAATGCTCATAGGTTTTCTTGGTGCTATGAATATTTTATTATGGTATAAATATAGGCAGGAAAGTATACAGTTCTTAAATGTACAACTTGATGCCTTTTTACACATAAATATGTATGTATATATAATGATCACCACACAGATCAATATATAGAATATTTTAACACCCCAGAAGGTTTCTTAGTACCCTTTTTTTTGGGGTAGTTCCAACCCTCTAAGAGGTAATCACAATTTTTACTTCTTTCACTATAGGTTAGTTTTGCCTTTTCTTGAAATATGTATATAAATGGAATCAAACAATACTCTCTTGTGTCTAGCTTCTTTTACTTGTAACTATGTTTATAAGATTCATCCATATTGTGTATAGCAGTGGCTAATTTGTTTTGCCTTATAGTATTCCATTATATAAATGAAGCACAATTTATTTATCCATTTACTGTTTTTCTTTACAATTTTCTTCAGTTTTTTACTATTGTGATTAAAGCTGCTAAGAACATTCTATGCTTATCTTTTTGTCAATATATGCGCTCATTTTTCTTGGGACTTAAGCTTTTATAGTGTTATAAAAAGTTCAGAACTTTTTTTGTTAAGACAGGCAGAGTGCCAAGTCTGCCTCATAAGAAAATTTCAAGTCTTCCTAAATGGATATATACCTTTCTAATTTTATAATAGAAATTGGGGAAAACTAATACTAACTTCACTACCAATTCTGGGTGGTATCATATGCCCGTTCTGTAATGCAAGGGTTATGAATATTATACATTCATCCCTTCAGTGAACAGCAGGGAACCATGCTATGGGTTAGAGATACAGCTATGAAAGAGACAGTCATAGTTTACTTCCCCAACCAATATGTTCAGATTATTTGAACATAATGTATAGAGTGCAGTGATAAAGAAATGAGTATTGTTAGGGGAGTACTTAGGGTGACTAATCTCACCTAAACCTGGGTAGTCAGTGGAAGCATCTCAGAGAAAATGACATCTAAACTGGGTCCTACAGAATGAACCGGAATTAGCCAGGTGTATGGGTGGGGGTGGGCGTTGAAAACAGCAGGGCAATGAGAGCTTTTAAGGCAGTGTTTAAAGCTTGGAGACATGAGAAATTAAAAGTAGTTGGGTAAGCAGGGACTCCATTATAAAGGGGTTTTTGGCAATATCAGGTTTTGACATTATTCCCAGGTCAGAAGGAAATCATTGGTACTGTCTTTTTTATTATGGAAAACTTCAAACGCATACAAAGAGAATAGTAAAACAAATCCTACACATCCCACAATTCGAGCAATTACCAATTCATGATGAATATTGTTGATACCACTTTCCCCCTTCCCCAGTGAATAATTCTGAAGCAAATTTGAGACCATCATTGAAGATTTTGAGCAGGAGAGTAACATGGTCAGTTTTGCATTTTAGAAATCACATATTCCTAGTAACTTTAAAGTATATTTACAATGCATACACCATAGTTAGTTGCTTCTCATTTGGTTCTGTTATACAGACATTCGTCTTTCTGCACCACCAGGTACTATGTATAGCAGTTTGCATTTTTTCAAACTGTATGGAAGTGTGATTAAATACTAAACTTATTTTTTAAAGTTTATTTATTTTGAGAGAGAACGAGAGAGCTCAGGCATACTCACGGGGAAGGGGAAGAGAAAGAGGGGAAGAGAGAATTCCAAGCAGGCTCCACTCTTGTCATCAAGGAAGCTCAGTCCCATGAACCATGAGATCATGACCTGAGCCGAAATCAAGAGTCAAGATGCTCAACTGACTGAGCCACCCAGGCACCCCTAAACTTATTTTATATATTTATCTTCTTATGTAGATTATTATTTAATTTGCCTTTAAAGATATTGAATATTTTGGCTTCTATAACTATAAAAATGTCATAAACAATATAAAAGTTTGTTTTACTTCAGTCTCCATAGTAGCAAAGATACTAGTATTTGGAAAGTGGAATTCAAAAAGTAAATTTGTGGTTTTACTACAAATATTTTTTACAGATTCAGATTTAATTTATGATTCTTCTGTGGCTCAGTTTTTGCTATTTATCTACCTATTGAAATATATTTCTTATTGAAGTTTACTTTCATGGTGAAAATTAATACAGATCACTTTCATTTTAAAGCTATTTCATTTAAAGCTATTAAAGTTGTTCACACACCACTAAGTTAAAAATCCCTTCCTGTAATAAGAATGTTTACTTCCTAAAGTGTTTTAGTTTAATCTTTAGTTTAGTAGATGGTAACTACTAGCACTGCATTCATGCATTTATTCATTCATTTGGTGAGAGTCAGTGATCTTAAATCTAAATCAGAGGTTGGCAAATTTTTGTTGCTGAGACTGGTTCTTAGATTTTTGGAAGACTGTTCCAAAAGAAAGGGAGAATTTGCAACAGAAACCATATGTGGCCTGCAGGCCTTAAAGGAAAAATTTGCCACCCATGATCTAAATGAATATAACTCAAATTCTTGGATGTGCTTTTTTTCCTTTTGGAAGTATTGAAGATTCATTTTTAAAATTGACATTTAAAACTAAAAATTTAATTGTCTTCTACAGAGAAGATGGTGAATTAGAAGATGGTGAAATAGATGATGCAGGATTTGAAGAAACACAAGAACAGGAAACAAAAGAGGATGAAAAGCAGAAAAATGAGAAAGCCTATAGAAAATCACGGAAGAAACACAAGAAAGAAAGAGAAAAGAAAAAATCCAAAAGGAGAAAACGTGAAAAACATAAGGTTAGTTGAAATCTGTTTTTAATTCTTTTAGTAAATTTTTATAAAACATAAAATACTGAAAATTAGAAAGTATAAATCATTCCTTATTTTATTGTAAACTTACTGATTAGATATTTTTATTTATGTGATTAATACATTTTCTAAACACAAAGATTATATGGATTATCTCAAAGACTTAAAAATTAAGGTAACTTTTTTTTTTTTTTACAAATAGTTTATTGTCAAATTAGTTTCCACATAACACTCAGTGCTCATCCCCAAAGTGCCCTCCTCCATGCCCATCCCCCCCTCCCCCCCACATCCATCAGTCCTCAGTTTTTGTCAGCATTCAAGAGTCTCTCATGGTTTGCCTCTCTCCCTTTCCCCCACCATTTCCGCCCTTCTTCTCCCCCTTGTTCCTCCGTCAAGTTCCTCCTAATCCTCCTATACATGCAAACATATGATATTTGTCCTTCTCTGCCTGACTTATTTCGCTCAGCATAACACCCTCAAGGTCCATCCACGTTGCTGCACATGGCCAGATTTCATTGTTTCTCATTGCCATGTAGTATTCCATGGTATAGATAAAAAAAATTAAGGTAACTTTTAATGCAAGTTAAAATAAACCTTTTTATTTGATGATAAAAGGTTAAGAAAGTTTTATTCTCTACATATCTAGATTAGCAGCATTGACGTGTCCATTCATTTGTTTATTTATTCATTCAAATGCATTATCATGTGCTTGCTGTGGAAATCTCTGTGCTCTATGCTAGAGTTATATTAATGAGAAACAGTCTCTATCAGAGAATACATTGAAATGGGAAGGGGAAGGCAATAAACAAATGAAAATATGATCAAGAAAAAGGAGTAGGGTGCTGGATAGAGAATAATGTTGTTTGGGATAGGGAAGAAGGGACATCTATGCTGACAAGAACTCAGGGAAACGTTGGCAGCTGTAGTGGGGTAGTTTTTGAAATTCCCCCATAAAACAGAGCAATAACAATAGCAAAATCTAGAACACCTGGGTGGCTCAGTCGGTTAAACGTCCAGCTCTTGATTTTGGCTCAGGTCATGATCTCATGGCTTGTGAGATCAAGCCCTTCATTGGGCTCTGTGCTGGTAGTGTGGAGCCTGCTTGAGATTCTCTCTGTCCCTCTATCTCTCTGCTCCTCCCCTGCTTGCTAGTGCACTCTGGCATTCTCCTTCTCTCTCAAAATAAATAAATAAACATAAAAAAAATGAAGTAACAATTTATCCCTACAAACCTTAAAAATAAAAATGGATAAGGCCAAACCACAGACAGCAACAAGTCCAGTATAGGATCAGCAACTGTGCATACTGAAACAGAGGGAAGGTAATGAAACTTCCAGAAAACAAACTGTCATCTCATCTCAAATGGAGGCATCCCCCTGCCCCTCAACATGAAAAGTCCATAGGCCAAACTGAGAAAAGCAGCAGAAAGTAAAAGGGGGCTTTACTAGTTCCAATTCACACGTGGGTATAAGGTGACCATGTGAATTTCAATGATGCTTGAATGGTCTGGGCCTGACGAACTCCTAATACTAATCAACCAAATCCCTCTTCTCAGACAGAATCATATACTGAGGACATAACTACTAGCAGTAGAATCTAAATTAAGAGAACAAGCATACTGGCACCAGGCAAGGAAAGAAATAGATTTTTTTTTTTAATTTTTTTAAGGTTTTTATTTAATTCTAGGAGAGAGAGAGAGAGAGCGTGAGCAGGGGAGGGTCAGAGAGAGAGGGAGTCACAGACTGAAACAGGCTCCAGGCTCTGAGCTGGCAGTCAGCACAGAGCCCGACGCGGGGCCTGAACCCACGAACCGCGAGATCATGACCTAAGCGAAAGCCGGACGCTTAACCGACTAAGCCACCCAGGCACCCCGGAAAGAAATAGATTTTAAACATGAGGGAAAGAAGCAAGGGAAGCATATCTCAAGGAATATATAGCCATATTTATATACTTCATGCAAACAACAGAACAGATAATCCTAGGGAACAAGATAAAACCATGATCACATTCCACATAAGCTATTATTATTAAAAAGGGAGAATAATGGATAGAATAATACTCTTCCAGAAGAGAAAGAATTCCCATAAAACATATAAGATCTTTAACCTAATATTTCAAAATGATAAAAAAAATTAAAGCAATATAAGCTGTTGTCAAACAGCATGAATACAATTTGGGGGAAACATCCTTTGGTCACTTAGGCAAAAAGACCAAGTCCTTTATTGGGAAAAGAAAAATCATATTTTTTTAAAAAATTTTATTTATTTTAGAGAGAGAGAGCTCAAGCAGGGGAGGAGACAGAGAAAATCTTAAGCAGTCTACATGCTCAGTGAGGAGCCCGACATGGGACTTGATCCCACGACCCTGGGATCATGACCTGAGCTGAAATCAAGAGTCCGATGCTCAACGGACTGAGCCACCCAGGTGTCCCTAAGAAAATCAGATTTATATAAAAATTTTTGATACCAATTTATGCCGAAAGCTGGTGGAATTACATATTTAAATAAGATTTGGGCCAAGAATTTTGTATCCAGCTAAATACTGGCCTTCAAATATAAAATCCTCAGAAAAACTATATATGATAGAACTCAGGAACATTGTTATCATGAGCTTTCCTATAGCCTCTAAAAAGAGCAGATTTAGATAACCAAAATGACTAGTTGAGAGAGAGGGATCTATATACACGTACATATTTCCTTATAAAGCTAAGACTAAATGATGGACATAAGAAGAGCAGTATATTATGTATCTGGACATTACAGCTGTAAAAAATATCAGGAAAAGCAGAAGAGTACATGACAAGAAGAGTAAGGTTACTGATTGCCTTATAGTTATTAACAGAGAGTAAAATGATGTTGCTTCAAATTATTATTCTGGGAATGAAAGAGAGAAAGGAGAAGAGGTTATTGGTCCTGTTGGTAAAGAAACAGTATGGAGGGGCGCCTGGGTGCCACAGTCAGTTAAGCATCCAACTCTTGATCTCAGTTCAGGTCATAATCTCACAGTTCCTGAGTTCTGCTGTGATGGCGCAGAGCCTGCTTGGGTTTCTATCTGTCCTTCTCTCTGCCCCTCCCCTGCCTGTGTGTGCACTCTCTCTCTCCCTGTCTCTCTCTTTCTCTCTCTCTTTCTCTCAATAAATAAATAAACAAGAAAAATTTTAAAAAAGAAAAGAAACAGTATGCAAAGAAGGGACAGGAGTAAGGTTATTGGAAAAAGGCTGTATGAAAGAAAGAATTGAAACAAAAATACAAACTTTTCTAAATACCAAAAGGTATACTCCCCAACAATGAAAGATCCAATTTTAATCTGTGTACAAGAGAAAGATTTTAAAAGTAAGTAAAGCCATGCCAGGCAAATGCAAAGAAAGAGAAGGCAGAAGTCATAATGCTGATATTTGAAAAAGTCAAATTTAGGTCAAAAAGGCATTGGAAGAAACAAAGAAGAACATTTTATGATGTTAAAGGTTATAATTCATAATGAAATATAAGTTATTAATATCTTACATCCCCCCCAAAAGCAACTTTTGAAAACCAGGAACTATGGGAGCTGCAAGAAGAAATAGGAATATACTAATAGCAGGAGATAAACCAATATGCCTTTCTTAACCCAAAGAGATCAATCAAGTGAATGATAAGGTGGTAAGGATGTTAAAGAGAGATTATAAATATGTTGCAAGCTCCGAATCCTGAGAACACTTCATCCTCTCATCTTTATGGCCGTAGAGTATCCTTGTAAGCTCCAATTACTTTGATAGAGTGGAAATGTTACAAAAAGCTTTGTCAAATCACAATATAATAAAACTAGACATTACTAATAAAGTCAAACACAAAATGTCTTTTTACTTTATATTAAAATACCTACTGTAAATAGCTTGTGGAAGACAGGGAAAATGGAGTAAAATTACAGAATTTTATGAAAATAAAATAATGAGAACAAACTCTTGACATGTAAGTACAAATGGAATATATCTAAAGCAGTTATCAGGAGAAAATTATAGTATTATAGTATTAAAGGCTAGAAAAGTGGCAAATCAAAACAGCCAGCGCAGAGCTCCATCTCACCAAATGTGAGATCATGACCTGAGTGAGCAAGAATTGGACTCTTAGCCAACTGAACTACCCAGGAGCCCCTCAGCATTGTGCTTGAAAATCATAACTAGATCACTTACTTCACTAGATACATTTTCTACTTTGCATGCTGTTGAATGTTGCTATGTTGTTCAACTTTCTGCCACTGCATAACGAGGATGTCCCTTCTTCCAATTTTAATAGGATATCTCTCACTTTCCTTTAAGTTGCCTCAAAGTCCAAACTTTTACTAATAGTCATTCAAGGTAGTTTATTTATTGTTATTTTTATTATTATTGTTATTATCATTATTATTATTTTGTAATCTCTGTGCCCTATGTGTCTCAAACTCATGACCCAGAGATCAAGAGTTACTTTCTCCAACAGAGCCAGCCAGACACCACTCCTTCAAGGCAATTTAGACTTTCACTAATGCTCTCCTTAAAGTCCTTCCAATTTCCATCCACTGCCTGATTCCAAAACCCCTCCTGCCTGTTAGCTATTTGTTATGAAAGCACAGCATTTCCAGACACCAATATCTTATTAGTTAATTATTGCTATATAGCATATTACCCCAAACTTAGAAGTTTAAAAGAACAGCAATTTATCTCCCAGTTTTTGTCAGTCAGGAAATTGGGCGCAGCTAAACCAGGTGATTCTGGCTCACATGAGGTTACAGTCATCTCACAGCTGGCTCAACAGAGGTAGGATTGATTCTGTTCTGTATTCACTCACATGACCCTTGGCGGGCCTCAGTTCCTCACCACGTGGACATCTCTACAGGCTGCCTCAGTGTCCTCATAATGTCAGCTGGCTTCCCCCAAAGCAGGCGACCCAAGAGTGAGAGAGAGCCGAGAAAGCATCCAAGATGAAAGCTATAGTCTTTTTTTTTTTTCCCGAAATCAAGGCTGTATTTATCTTCATTGATTGACACGAGAACTGAATGTTTAAAGCAACCAGAGTCCACAGTGGAAACGGGGGTTGAAAATACAGAACTGGTCGAACCGACAAGGTTCAAAAGTGCAGTGGACACAGGTGTGGCCGTCAGGGAACAGAAAAGGGTGCTGCGGGCAGCTATAGTCTTTTTTTTATGATATAATCTCAGAAGTGATATACCATCTTTTCTGATATATTCTATTTACTGCCTATTTTTAAATGTGGTCCAATTGCTAATTTCAGGTAATAATTATTACTATATATGAACCACATGTATATATTTTTTGACAATAGTATTCTTAATGTTTTTTAGCCTCACTTTTGGAGTAGCGTGAAGAACCTTCTCCCTTAAGCAGAACCTTCTTTTCCCTGGTGGTTTTTCCTGAGGCATTGTCGTCATCTGAGCTTTTTCTTTGTTTTTGTTTGTGTTTCTTTAAGATTTTGTTTTTAAGTACTCTCTATATTCAGTGTGGAGCTTGAACTCAGAACCCTGAGATCGAGAGTTGGCATGCTCTACAAGCTGAGCCAGCCAAGTGCCCCTGAATTTCTTCTTAATCAAGTTTTATTCCTGTGTGATCTTCAAATGAAAGGTTTTCCTTGGAGCTGGAGCGCCCTTCTGCTGGTGACTTAGCAAGCTTGGCTTTTAAATGGGCAATAATTATTTCAAACCCTAACTAACAAATAATAGTTAAGTTTGAAGTGTTTCATAGCATAATTATAAAAAGATTGCTTCATATCACTTATCAAATGAGCAAAAACAGAAATAGCACTACCACAAAACAAAACCTGAAAACATTTAAGAACAAAGTGGAGGAAAAGTTTGTTTTCCTTAGAAGAACCTTTAAGAATAGGGTAGAGGAGGGCACCTGGGTGTCTCGGTTGATTAAATGTCTGACTTTGGCTCAGGTCATGATCTAATGGCTCGTGAGTTCAAGCCCTGTATGAGGCTCTGTGCTGACAGCTGAGCCTAGAGCCTGCTTTGAATTCTGTGTTTTGGTCTCTCTCTGCCCCTCCCTTGCTCATGCTCTGTATTAATCTCTCAAAAACAGATAAACATTAAAAAAAAAAAAGAATGGGGTAGAGGAAAACACATCCTTCTACTGTAAAAGCATCTGAGTTCAATTTAGTTCACCAAATTTTTACTGAGTCAATACACTGATAAGAACTTTAAGAATTCTTTAAAAAGAATGCTTAACCTGAGAAGATAACTATTTTGACTACATGGAGATTTGGTGACTTTTTTTTAAGAAATGCATTCATATTTTAATGCTCACTCTTAGGGCGCCTGGGTGGCTCAGTCGGTTGAGTGTCCAACTTCAGCTCAGGTCATGATCTCATGGCTTGTGAGTTCGAGCCCTGCATCAGGCTCTGTGCTGACAGCTAGCTCAGAGCCTGGAGCCTGTTTCGGATTCTGTGTCTCCCTCTCTCTCCGACCCTCCCCTGCTCATGCTCTCTCTCTCTCTCAGAAATAAATAAAAAACATTAAAAAAAAAAAAAGCTGAGTCTTGATATCTGCTCATCATTATCAGTTCCTTGTGGTTTCCATTTCACTTCTGTTCAATTTTGTGGTTTGGATTTATTTCACATTTATAGTTTGGAATGTTTTGGTATCTTTTAGTTTTAGGGTATTTACGCAAAAGAAGAATTCTAAAGCCACTTTAGGTAATAAGAATTCTAAAATCATTTTAGGTAAAAATAAATCAATTCATACTCTACTCATGTTCTGTGTTCCTCTTTGAGTATCTGGTTTTATTCTTTTAAGATTAACTTAAACCTAAGATCACTTTTAAGCATAGTAGGGCACAGATCCTCAGATCACAGAGATGATGAGGATAATGTTGCCCTTAAGTGCCTAAGAAGAGGGGAAGATACACTTTTCCTCAGAAAATTTTAGAGAAGTTGGGGTGGTGGTGGCCTGTAGAACAAGGATTTTTCAGGTAATACTTCAGAACCTACTAGGATAATACTGTCTACTGGTTGGCACTTCTGGCTGAAACAAATCTATCTAGTTACTAGTTAAATGTTCTTCCTTTTGCAGATGTAACATAATTGTTTTTTCCCTTCTTTTAGCATAATTCTCCATCTAGTGATGATAGTTCAGACTACAGCCTTGATTCAGATGTTGAACATACAGAAAGCTCCCACAAAAAAAGAACTGGTTTCTACAGGGATTATGACATTCCATTTTCTCAGGTATTGCCTTTTTAAAAAATGTGATCAAATATACATAACATAAAATTTACAATTTTAACCATTTTTCAATGTATAATCAGTAGCATAAGTATATTCACAATGTTGTACAACCATCACCACCATCCATTTCTAGACCTTTTTCATCATCCCAAACAGAAGCTGTGTACCCATTAAATGAGAACACCTCACTACCCCTACTCTCCAGCCCCTGGTAACCACTGTTCTACTTTCTGTCTCTATGAATTTTCCTACTTTATAGGCATACACATGCAATCATACTGTATATATCTCTTTGTGTCTGGCTTATTTAATTGATCATAATTTTTTAAAGGTTCATGTAGCTTGTATCAGAATTTCATATTTTTAAGGCTGGATAATATTGCATTGTATGGATATATCATATTTTGTTTGTTGATGGACACATGAATTGCTCCCCCCCTTTGACTATTGTGAATAACGGTGTTTATGAATGAGTGAATGATATCTCTTTGAGACCCGGCTTTCAGTTCTTTGAACCATATACCTAAGAGTGGAATTACTGGATCATATTAGTAATTCTATGCTTAATTTTCTGAGGAACCACCAAACTGTTTCCCAGAATGGCTGCACCATTTTACATTTCCACCACAATGTATGAGATTTTCCAGTGTCTCCACATCCATGCCAAACTCATTATTTTCTGGGTTTTTTGTTTTGTGCTTTAGGTTTTCTTCTCTTCTTCTTCTTTCCTTTTTATTTCTTTTTTTCTTTTTTTCTCTTTTTTTTATAATAGCCATCCTAATGGGTGTGAAATGGCATTCTTATAGAGGTTTTGACGTATTGCCTTCTAAGGGGAGAAATAAAATTTTCAGTTTTATTCTTTGCCTTCTGATATTTTGAAAAAATGTTTTATATTTTTCAATATAGAAAAATAGACATATGTAGATGTATGCTACAAATATTATTTTATTTTATTTTTTAATTGTATTTAAATCCAAGCTAGTTAACGAACACGTAGTATAGTAACAGTTTCAGGAGTAGAATTTAGTGGCTTATTACTTACATGTAACACACAGTGCTCATCCCAACAAATGTCCTCTTTGATGTCCATCACTCATTTAGCCCATCCCCACACCCAGCACTCCTCCAGCAACCCTCAGTTTGTTCTGTGTGTTTAAGAGTCTCTTATGGTTTGCCTCTCTCTCTGTTTTTGATTCATTTTTCTTTCCCTTCCCCTATGTTCATCTGTTTTGTTTCTTAAATTCCTCACATGAGTGAAATCATATATTTATCTTTCTCTGACTGACTTATTTCACTTAGCATAATACACTTTAGTTCCATCCATGTTGTTGCAAATAGCAAGGCTTCATTCTTTTTGATGGCTGAGTAATATTCTATTGTATGTATATGCCACATCTTTTTTATCCATTAGTCATTCGATGCACATTTGGGCTCTTTCCATAATTGGCTATTGTCGATAGTGCTGCTATAAACATTGGGGTGCATGTGCCCCTGAGAATCAGCATTTTTGAATCCTTTGGATAAATACCTAGTAGCGTCCTTACTGGGTCTTAGGCAAGCTCTATTTTGAATTTTTTTAAATGTTTATTTATTTAAGGAGACAAAGAGACAGAGTGCGAACGGGGCAGGGGCAGAGAGAGAGGGAGACACAGAATTTAAAGCAGGCTCCAGGCTCTGAGCTGTCAGCACAGAGCCTGACATGGGTCTCGAATCCACAAACTGTGAGATCATGACCTGAGCCCAAGTCAGACACTCAACCAACTGAGCCACCCAGGCGCCCCTATTTTGAATTTTTTGAGGAACCTCCATACTGTTCTCCAGAGTGGTTGCACCAGTTTGCATTCCCACCAGCAGTGCAAAAGTGTTCCCCTTTTACCACATCTTTGCGAACATCTATCGTTTCCTGTGTTGTTTAATGTTAGCCATTCTGACAGGTAGGAGGTGGTATCTCATTAGCGTTTTGATTTGTATTTCCCTGATGATAAGTGATGTTGAGTATCTTCTCATATGTCTGTTAGCCATCTGGATGTCTTCTTTTGAAAAGTGTTCAAGTCTTTGGTCCATTTCTTCCCTGGATTATTTGTTTTTTGGGTGTTGAGTTTGATAAGTTCTTTATAGATCTTGGATAACTAACCCTTTATTGGATATGTCATTTGCAAATATCTTCTCCCATTCTGTCAGTTACCTTTTAGTTTTGTTTGATTCCTTCACTGTGCAGATTTTTTATCTTGATGAAGTCCCAATAGTTTATTCTTGCTTTTGTTTCCCTTGCCTCCAAAGACATGTCAAGTAAGAAGTTGCTGCAGCCAAGGTCAAAGAGGTTGCTGCCTATTTTATCCTCTAGGATTTTGATGGTATCTTGTCTTACACTTAGGTCTTTTATCCATTTTGAGTTTATTTTTGTATATAGAGTAAGAAAGCAGCCAGGTTCATTCTTCTGCATGTTGCTTCCAGTTTTCCCAACACCATTTGCTGAACAGCCTGTCTTTTTTCCATTGGATATTCTTTCCTGCTTTGTCAAAGATTAGTTGGCCATACATTTGTGGGTCCACTTCTGGGTTCTCTGTTCTGTTCTATTGATCTATGTGTCTGTTTTTGTGCTAGTACCAGATTGTTTTGACAATTATAGCTTTGTAATACAGCTTAAAATTTGGAATGTGATGCCTCCAGCTTTGGGGTTTTTGTTTTTTTTTTCAACATTACTTTGGCTATTCAGGGTCTTTTCTGGTTCCATACAAAATTTAGAATTATTTGTTTTGTTTGTTCTAGGTCTGTGAAGAAATTTGGTGTTATTTTGATAGGTATTGCATTGAATATGTAGATTGCTTTGGGTAGTATCGACATTTTTACAGTATTTATTCTTCCAATCCGTGAGCATGGACTGTTTTTCCATTTCTCTCTGTATTCTTTAATGTCTTTCATAAGCTTTCTATAGTTTTCCATATACATATCTTTTACCTCATCAGTTAGGTTTATTCCTAGGTATTTTATGGGTTTGGGTGCAATTGTAAATGGGATCGATTCCTTGATTTCTCTTTCTGCTGATTCATTCTTGATGTATAGAAATGCAACCAATTTCTGTATGTTGACTTTATATCCTGTGACTTTGCTGAATTCATGTGTCAGTTCGAGCAGTTTTTTGGTGGAGACTTTTAGGTTTTCCACATACAGTATCATGTTGTCTGCGAAGAGTGAAAATTTGATTTCTTCCTTGCCATTTGGATGTCTTGTATTACTTTCTGTTGTCTTATTGCTGAGGCTAGGACAACGTTGTGTTGTACAACATTGGTGAGAGTGGATATCCCTGTAGTGTTCCTGACTCTAGAGGGGAAGCTCTGTTTTTCCCCACTGAGGATGATATTAGCTGTGGGTCTTTCACATGTGGCCTTTATAATCTTGAGGTATGTTCCCTCTGTCCCTATTTTCTTGAGGATTTTTATCAAGAAAGGATGCTGTATTTTGTCAAATGCCTTTTCTGTATCTACTGAGAGGATCACATGATTCTTTTTCTTTTATTAATGTGATGTATCACATTGATTGATTTGCAGATATTGAACCAGTCCTGCATCCCAGGAATAAATCCCACTTGATTGTGGTGAATAATAATTTTAGTGTATTGTTGGATTAGGTTTGCTAGTATCTTGTTGAGAATTTTTGTATCCATGTTCTACGGGGAAATTGGTCTATAGTTCTCATTTTTAGTGGAGTCTTTGTCTGATTTTGAAATCAAGGTAATGCTGGCCTCAAAGAAAGAGTTTGGAAGTTTTCATTCCATTGCTTTTTTTGGAACAACTGCAAAAGAATAGATATTAACTCTCAAATGTTTGGTAGAATTCCCCTGGAAAACCATGGGTCTGAACTCTTGTTTGTTGGGAGATTTTTGATTACTGATTCCATTTCTTTACTGGTTATGAGTTTGTTCAAATTTTCTATTTCTTCCTGTGTTAGTTTTTGTAGTTTGTATGTTTCTAGGAATTTGTCCACTTCTTCCAGATTGCCCAGTTTGTTGGCTTATAATTGCTCAACCTTCTTGCTACTTTGTCCTCACATGGTCATTCTGCTGTGCATGTATACCCCTGGTGTCTCTGTGTGTATCCAAATTTCCTCTTGTAAGGACACAAATAATATTCTCTTCTTTTTATTTGTATTTCTATGATACTGGTTTTGATCCCTCCTTTTTCATTCTTTATTTTGTTTATTTGGGTCCTTTCCTTTTTCTTTTAGATAAATCTGGATAGGAGTTTATCAATTTTTTTTTATTAATTCTTTCAAAGAACCAGCTCCTGGCTTCATTGATCTTGTTCTACTGGTTTGTTTGTTTGTTTGTTTTTTAAATTTCAATATCATTGTTTTCTGCTCTAATCTTTATTATTTCCCTTCTTCTGCTGGTTTGGGGCTTTATTTCCTATTATTTTTCCAGCTCCTTTAGGTGTAAGGTTAGGTTGTGTATTTGAGACATTTCTTCCTTTTTTAGGAAGGCCTGGATTACTATATAATTCCCTCTTATGACTGTCTTTGCTGCATCCCAGAGGTGTTGGACTGTCATGTTTTCTTTTTCATTGGCTTCCATGTACTCTTTAATTTCCTCTTTAATTTCTTGGTTAACCCACTCATTCTTTAGTAGGATGTTCTTTAGTCTCCAAGTATTTGTGGTCTTTCCAAATTTTTTCTTGTGGTTGATTTCAAGTTTCATAGTGTTGTCATCTGAAAATATGCATGGCCTGGTATTAAACTTTCTGCACTTGTTGAGGGCTGATTTGTGGCCCAGTATGTGATCTATTCTGGGGAATGTTCCATGTGCACTCGAGAAGAATGTGTATTCTGCTGCTTTAGGATGAAATATTCTGAATATATCTCTTAAGTCCATCTGATCCAGTGTGTCATTCAAAGCTATTGTTTCCTTGTTTATTTTCTGCTTAGATGATGTGTCCATTGCTGTAAATGGGGTGTTAAAGTCCCCTACTATAATGATATTATTATCAATGTGTTTCTTTATGTTTGTGATTAATTGATTTGTATATTGGGTTGTTCTGAGTTGGGGGCATAAATATTTACCATGGTTAAATCTTGGTGGATAGACCCCTTAATTATGATATAGTGCCCTTCTTCATCTCTTGTTACAGTGTTTGTTTTAAAGTTTAGGTTGTCTGATAGAAGTATGGCCACTTTAGCTTTCTTTTGAAGTGCATTAGCATGATAGATGGTTCTCCAATCTGCAGGTGTCTTTGGGTCTAAAATGAACCACTTGTAGGTGTATGCCACAAATTTTAAGTCTTTGAAAATCATATAGCATATATTAGTTTGCTAGGGCTATCATAACAAAATGTCCCAGACTAGTGGTTTAAACAACTAAGTGTATTTTCTAGTAGTCTGGAGTCTGGGCTAGAAGTGCCAGAGCAAGGTACCAGCAAGGTTGGTTTCCTCTGAGGACCATAAGAGAAAGATCTGTTTAGTCTTCTCTCCCTGGCATATAGATAGCCACATTTTTGCTGCTTTGTCTGCACATAGTCATTCTGCTGTGCATGTACACCCCTAGTGTCCCTGTGTGTGTCCAAATTTCCTCTTGTAAGGACACCAGTAAGACTGGATCAGGGCCCATTCTAGCAACTTCATTTTAACTTCATCACCTCTTTCAAGGTCCTGTCTTTAAATACAGTCACATTCTGAGGTATTGGGGGTTAGGGCTTTCACATACAAATTTTGTGATATCTACCTATTTAAGTGTAAAAATTATTTGAAGTGTTTTAAATAGAAAAAAATTTAAACAATAGGATATACTTTATATTTTTCTTAGACATGTTGTACTGCCTGAACAAAGTCTTCAGTATAAATAGTATTTTATGCTAGAAAAATCACGATGCTCTCAGGAACACTGGGGAGTATTCAGATCAATGTGCACCTATCTGAAAAACCCTAGACTTTTCTGAGTTCTGGTTTCTGCCAGTCTGTCAATACTCTTGTCTACAGAGCTATATTCTTTTTCCTAATTTGTTGTTCCTAATTTCTTGTGAGCTTAGAAAACAAAATACTATGTTAGAGTTCTTTCCATTGCCTTTTATTATTCTCTTGCCTTCTTTATAGTTGAGGTTGCTCATTAACTATTGAATAAATGATATTTATTATAGTATCTACTTTTAAATTTTGAAAAGAATTATATTCTAGTTAAGAATTTTATCTAGTTAGATGAATGTATTTGTATATTCAGTGTGTCTACTGATTTTGGAGTAAATAGGGCTGCCATTTCTCAGAACATTTTAACAGCTGTTCATTAGAATTATTTTTACCACTAATGACAAAAATTTTAAATCCATTTAATATATCAAACACTGATGTGATACCTAATTTTCATAATTTGCAGTTATATTTATTTTTTAGAAATACTCAACAGTTGTTCAGAGACTATTTCAAAGAATGAAAAAATGCTCACAATGGTCATTACTCTTTCAGAGAGCAAAGCATTTGAAAAGATCAAATAATGAGATTTGTAAGCTCTTGATGCGTAAGCTGTCACTTAAAGTTATTCCAAAAGGAATGTGTAAAGTATTTAAAACAGTGGCAGAAATATTGTAATAAATATATAACCTTCTCTGGGAGTTACTCTTAAGGACAAAATCATTTTGTATGTGTAAACAACAGTACATTTGTTTTAATTGATTCATATTTTCTTAAACATTATAGTTATTTATTATGTCATTATACTATTATATCCCTACAAGTACAATGTAATTATTTTTGTTTCAAGAATTCAGTTAAAGACATTTTTTAGAAATGTATGATCCTTTATTTATACCCGCATTTCATTTCCAGTGGTCTTTGTTGCTTTGTGTAGATCTGAATTTCAATCTGGTATCATTTTCTTTTAATTTGAAGTACTTAGTCTTTAGTTTTTGTGTGTGTGTGTGTGGCGCAGGTTCAATGTCCATAAAATCTCTCAGCTTTTATATACTGGGAAATTGTTTCACTGTAATTTTAATAATTTTTATTTTTGTCCAAGAATGTTACAAAGAACACCTGTATATCTTTTACCCAGATTCCCTGATTATTAACATACTACATATGCTTTGTTTTATATTCTCTCCTCTTCTCTTCAGAGGATCTAGTTAGCTTTTAAACCCATATATTAAGTTCTTAATTCTA
This sequence comes from Crocuta crocuta, assembly GCF_008692635.1. Lineage (NCBI taxonomy): Eukaryota > Metazoa > Chordata > Mammalia > Carnivora > Hyaenidae > Crocuta > Crocuta crocuta. The sequence continues at coordinate 909,521 of NW_027531896.1, read as the reverse complement.
GTGTTTATATTTTTCAGATCTAGTAATTTGATTCTTTTTCAAATCCTCAGAGTAATTTTTATAGTTTCCAGTTCTCTGCTGAAATTCTTATGTCATTTACTTGAAAATAACAAGCACAGATATTTTAAAATCTGTGTTACATAAATTCTAATATCAGGAGTCTATTTCTATTCCTGGTTGCTTTTGCTGGTGTTCTTGCTGATCTTGTCTCTTCATATCACTAGGTTTTCATTTGTTTTTGTATTGTGTGCTGAGCATTGTATTTGCAAAATATAGTGCATTTTGTATAAATAATTTGAGGCCTAGGATGATATTAATTTCCTCCAGAGAGGATTTTTACTTGCTTCTGACAAATGTGTAGTGACCTTACAAACTTTATTCCAACTTCAGGGTTTGAGACTTTTCTGGGTCATCCAGATGACTTAAGATTGGACAGTAGCCTCTGATTCTGTGTTTTGAGATTAACCCAAAATCAGTGGGTGGCAGTTACTAAGGCTTCTGCTTTTTCCAAACTCTGGACTTTGCCTTTTGTTCCCATAGATTAAAGGTATACTCAAAAGTGCTCTTGACATTCAAGAATCTCTCATGGTTTGCCTCCCTCTCCCCCCTTATTTCTCGGAATGTCAAGAACAAACTGAGGACTGAAGGGTATGGGGGGGAGGGGGAGGGGGGTGATGAGCATGGAGGAGGGCACTTGTGGTGATGAGCACTGGGTGTTATATGGAAACCAACTTGACAATAAACTATTTAAAAAGAAAAAGTGCTCCTGACCCTTTCAGCTGATTTTTAATGATGGGCTAATGCTTTCAGACCAAAAACTGCTCCAGATGCTGCTCATTTCTCAGGATTTTCATTTACTCCATAGCTGTTAATAGTCCAACATCCTTCACTAATTTTGATAGCTCTCTCTCTGATGTTTATAGTGGATTTAAAAAGATATATCTATCTTTTCTACATTTTTTAGGAGGAGAATTGGTCTGAATTATTTAGTCTACCAAGAAAAGAGAAAGTTCAGTACCATTTCCTCCATATATGTTTTAGAGTTTACTCACTAAGATTAGAAAATACCTTAAGTACATTCTAAAAATCCTATTTTCCTGGATAACAAGTGTCTGCTATATAACTTCTATAATTTAGGCCCCAAATAGAATATAGTATTAACACCTAGCTTTTAAATTGGAGGAGTTGGTGGAGGGAGGGGGCCTGAGTGGCTCAGTTGGTTAAGCTTCCGACTTCAGCTCAGATCATGATCTTACAGCTCATGGGTTCGAGCCCCATGTTGGGCTCTGTGCTGACAGCTCAGATCCTGGAGCCTGCTTCAGATTCTCTGTCTCCCTCTCTCTCTGCCCCTCCCCTGCCCGCACTCTGTCTCTTTCTCTCTCAAAAATAAATAAACATTAAAAATTTTTTTAATACAATAAAATAAATTGAAGGAATTAGTATATCTTTCCTTTCCCTAATCCTTGTTCAAGGCCCTTATTTCACATTAGCACTGATTGCCGTGGGACCAGTTTCCATTTTACTGAAACCCAGTCTACCCTGCCAGCATTCTAGCCACGTATAATAATCAGTCAGCAAAGTGATTGGAGAAACTATATCCTTTGGTAGAACTTACAGGCTATTTCATTTGTTACCTTCTTACAGGAAGGCTTTAAAAAATACTTGCTAGATGCTTGTTGATGAATATATTTTGTTCCTTCCAAATGATCAACATGTGAAGATATTCTCCTAGAGAACTGGGGCTGTTCCTGTAGTATCATCCATTTTAAGTGCTTAGCACTACCGCTGCATGGCTGATGCCCTGACTCAAACATTAGAGTCTTTCACTGCAAAAGAGCCCTGGGATGAGGGCAGGTTTGTATCGTTTGAGGGCTATTAAGAATATTTGTAGTTCGGAGAACTAATGAGGGAGATAAATAGAAAGTTTAGAGATAATTCTATTTTATTTTGTTTTATTAATACTTTTTTAAAAAGTTTATTTATCTGTCTTAAGAGAGAGTGAGCATGAGAGGGGAGGGTGGCAGAAGAGAGGAGGAGAGAGAGAGAAAAAAAGAGAATCCTAACCAGGCTCCACATTACCAGTGTAGAGCCCAGTGTGGGGCTCGAACCCACAAACCATGAGATGACCTGAGCCAGAGGGATAATTCTATTTTAAAAAGTAGGAATATGGAGGCGGCTGGGTGGCTCTGTTGGTTAAGCATCTGAGTTCGGCTCAGGTCATGATCTCGCCATCCGTGGGTTCAAGTCTCACGTTGGCCTCTGTGCTGACAGCTCAGAGCCTGGAGCCTGCTTCAGATTCTCTGTCTCCCTCTGTCTTTGCCCCTCCCACACTTGCATTCTGCGTGCCTCTCTCTCTGTCTCTCTGTCTCTCTCTCAAAAAGAAATAAACATTAAAAAAAATTTTTTTAATTGCATAGTACGAATATGGAGATTATTTTGTAAAGGCTGTGAAAAATCATAGAATTAAATTAATATTAAATTAAAAGCTCTTATGGCAAGCATCTGATCTGCAGCAAAAAATCCATACTCCTTAAAGAGTACTCGATTTATAGAGCGTTGAAATACATCATTGAAGCATTAATAGAATCCCATTGTTTTGTATTGCTTTTTTAGTGTTGAGTTGTATAAGTTCTTTATATATTTTGGATACCAACCATTTGTCAAATATGTCATTTGCAAGTATCTTCTCCCATTCAGTAGGATGCCTTTTAGTTTCATTGGTTGTTTTCTTTGCTGTGTAGAAACTTTCTATTTTGATGTAGTACCAGTAGTTTTATTTTTGCTTTTGTTTCCCTTGCCTCAGGAGACAGATGTAGAAAGATGTTATTATGGCTAATATCAGAGAAATTACTGCCTATGCTCTCTTCTAGGATTTTTATTGTTTTACATCTCACATTTAAATCTTTAATCCATTTTGAGTTTTTTTCTAGTGTATGGTGTAAGAAAGTGGTCCTATTTCATTCTTTTTGCATGTAGCTGTCTAGATTTCTCAGCACCATTTATTGAAGAGACTATCTTTTTCCCATTGCATATTCTTGCTTCCTTTGGCAAAGATTAATTGACCATATAATTGTATGGTTATTTCTGGGCTTTCTATTTTGTTTATTGATATATGTGTCTTTTTTTGTGCTAGTGCCACACTATTTTGACTACTACAGCTTTCTTAGTAGTATAACTTAAAGTCTAGAATTGTGATGCCTCCAGTTTTGTTTTTCTTTTTTTTAAATTATTTTTTAGAGAGACAGTAGGAGAGGGACAGAGGAGGAGGGAGAGAATTTCAAGCAGGCTCCATGCTCAGTGCACACTGGGCTTGATCCCATGACCCTGGGATCATGACCTGAGCCAAAATCAAGAGTTGGTCACTCAACCAACTGAGGCACCCAGGCGCCCCTCCAGTATTATATTTCTTTTTCAAGATTGCTTTGGCCTATTTGAGTTCTTTTATGGTTCCATACGGATTTTAGGATTGTTTGTTCTAGTTCTGTAAAAACATGCTACTGGTATTTTGATAGGGATTATATTAAATGTGTAGATTGCTTTGGGTAATATAGACATTTTAACAATATTTGTTCTTCCAGTCCATGAGCATGGAATATAATATCTTTCCATTTGCTTGTATCATCTTCATTTTCTTTTATCAGTGTTTTATAGTTTTCAGAGTATAGATCTTTCACCCCTTTGGTTAAGTTTATTCCTAGGTAATTTACTTCGTGTGTGTGTGTAACTGTAAATGGGATTGTTTTCTTAATCTCTCTTTCTGCTGCTTCATTATTAATGTATAGAAATGCAATGCTTTCTGTATGCTGATTTCGTATCTGTGACCTTACTGAATTCATTTATTAGTTCTAGTAGTTTTTAGCTGGTCTTTAGGATTTTCTAAGTGTAGTATCATGTCATCTGCAAATAGTGAATGTTTTGCTCTTTCCCTACCAATTTGAATACCTTTTATTCCTTTGCCTTGTCTGATTGCTGTAGCTAGGACTTCTGGTACTATGTTGAATAAAAGAGGTGAGAGTGGATATCCTTGTCTTGTTCCTGACCTTAGCAGAAAAGCTCTGTTTTTCCCCATTGTTTATGATGTTAGTTGTGGGGTTTTCATTTAAGGCCTTTATTATGTTGAGGTATATTCCCTCTAAACCTACTTTGTTGAGGACTTTTATCGTGAATGGATATTGTATTTATGTCAAATGCTTTTTCTGCATCTATTGAAATAATCATATTTTTTCCTTTCTCCTATTGATATGATGTATCATGTTGATTGATTTGTGATTATTGAACTATCCTTGCTTTCATCCTAGGAATAAATCCCACTTGAATGTGATGAATGATTTTTTTAATGTATTATTGAATTCAGTTTGCTAAGATTTTATTGAGGGTTTTTAAATCTATGTTTATCAGAGATACTGACCTGTAGTTCTCTATTTTAGTGGTATCTTTATCTGGTTTTAGAATCAGGGTAATGCTGGGCTCATAAAACAAATTTGGAAGTTTTCTTTCCTCTTCTATTTTTGGAGATGTTTGAGAAGAGTATGTATTAACTCTTCATTAAATGTTTGGTAGAATTCACCTGTGAATCCATCTGGGTCCTGGACTTTTGTTTACTGGGAATTTTTGATTACTGAATCAATTTCATTCCTAGTAATCCGACTGTTGCAGTTTTTTATTTCCTCCTGATTCAGTTCTGTTAGGTTATATGTTTCTAGGAATTTATCGATTTCTTCTAGGTTGCCCAATTTGTTGACATATTTTTCACACTATTCTCTTATAGTCCTTTGTGTTTCTGTGGTATTGGTTGTTATTTCTCCTTTTCTGTTTCTGATTTTGTTTATTTGAGTCCTCTTTTCTTATTTTATTTTTTTTGAATGAGTGAGCAGAGATTTAATCAATTTTGTTGGTTTTTCAAAGAACCATCTCCTGGTTTCATTATGTTGTTTTCTTAGTTTCTATATTGTTTATTTCTTCCCTTATCTTTATTATTTCCTTCTTTCTGATGGTTTTAGATATTGTTTGTTCTTCTTTTACTAACTCCTTTAGGTATAAGGTTAGGTTATTGAGATTTTTCTTACTTCTTGAGATAAGCCTGTATTGTTGTAAACTTCCTTCTTAGAACCACTTTTGCTGCTTCCCCAAAATTTTGGACTATTGTGTTTTCATTTTCAATTGTCTCTATATTTTTTTTAAATTTCTTCTTTGATTTCTTGGTTTACCTGTTTATTGTTTAGTAGCATGTTATTTAACCTCCAGGTATTTATGCTCTTTCCAGATTTTTTCTTGTGATTGATTTCTAGTTTCATTGTGTTGTGGTCAGAAAAGACTCATGGTATCACTTTGATCTTTTTAAATTGTTGAGATTTGTTTTGTGGCCTATATGTGATCTATTCTGGAGGGTATTCTGTGTGCACTTGAAAAGAATGTTTATTCTGTTTTAGGATGAAATGTTCTGAATATATCTATGAAATCCATTTGGTCTGGTATGTCATAGAATCAATTTTTTAATAAAAGAAAAAGTAAGCACCATTCAACTAAAACTTAATCTTCAACTTAATCTATATTATTATTTTTTATTTTCGTAGTATTCTAAAAATTTTTGAGAAACACTGCCCTTTCGCTGTAATTCTAGATACTCTTCTGAATTTCTAAAGTGCTAGATGAGAACAGTTTATAAATTTTTTATAAATTTAAAAAATACTGCTTAAAGGGGCGCCTGGGTGGCTTAGTCGGTTAAGCGTCCGACTTTCGCTTAGGTCATGATCTCGCGGTTCGTGGGTTCTAGCCCCGCGTCGGGCACTGTGCTGACTGCCAGCTCGGAGCCTGGAGCCTGTTTCAGTCTGTGACTCCCTCTCTCTCTGACCCTCCCCTGTTCATGCTGTCTCTCTCTCTCCTAGAAATAAATAAAACATTAAAAAAAAAAATACTGTTTAAAACAAGTCAAATCAAATACAGTGTCTTCAAAATTTAAAATTGAAGAGCTAATTGATTTTCTTGATATTTTGAGTTAATTATTTTTTTTCTATTTTATAATTACTGAAAAGATCTTAATATTTTAAAAACACATAGTGTCATGGTGGTAATCTGCCAGGGTAGGCAGTATTTTTGCATTATATTTTAAATGTGCTAAGCTGGAGATGAATCATGGTTTAGGTTTTGCTAGCCTCAAATTGTAATTGTATGTATTTTTTCTTCCTTTTAAAAATATGGACAGAAGATATGATAGCACTAATAAAAATATTTTAGTGAATAGAAGTAGAATTGAATACTACCATTAAATAAAACCATAGGACTAAAATGTATTATTTTTCATATGCTTTAGTAAAATAAATTATTAATAAAATTAATCATGTATATTATAATAAATAGTTCTTAATGAGCAGTATATTCACTAGATGTTTTTAACTTTTAGAGATATCCTTGTTAGACCTCAGATAGAAACACTTTCTTTTTCTAAAACTTCCATACATGTAGTTTTTTTTGTTAAGTATAATATGCTTAAATTTGTTATTTGGGACAGTGTTAGGAGAATACGTATTTACTCCCACCTCAAGCTGTTTTACTGTATTTTCCTTATTTTCTTTTTTTTAAGTTTATTTATTCTGAAAGAAAGAGAGAGAGTACATGTGAGCAGGGGAGGGGCAAAGAGAGAGAGAGAGAGAGATAGAATCCCAAGCAGGCTGCACGATGGCCAGTGCAGAGCCTAACACCAGGCTCAATCCCACGAGCCGTGAGATTGTGACCTGAGATAAAGTCGAGAGTCAGACACCCAACCTACTGAGCTACCCAGGTGCCCATATATTTTCCTTATTTTCAAAAAGACTTTTTCAACTTTTTAGAGAAGGAATTCATGTATAACGGTATGGATTTTTAAGTATACTTTTGTGTACAAACATTGAGACACTGGACATGGAAAACAAAAAAGGAATAAAACCCACTCATAAGCAAGGATCTATGAACATTATAATGTTCAATAATACCAGAGTAGCACTTAGCTTTTTGAACTTAGTTTTAAATACTGTCATAGACAAGCACTAGCCAAGAGTCGGAACTATATCTGCCTTTCCCCTTCTTTTTCCAAATTCTGGGGGGAAAAAGATGTCCTGTGTTACTATCAATTCATTTATATATCTGAAAAATTCTAATAATAATTGTCCATTTTTACTTAGCATGGACATTTATCAGGAAGCTACATGACATCAAAGAAGAGTCAACATAACAAAAAATTTAAAAGTAAGGAATATGATGAGTACAGTACCTACAGTGATGACAACTTTGGTACCTACAGTCAGGAAACAGAGGAAGATTTTGCCAGTCAGCTAAAACAATACAGACAAACTAAAGAAACCTCAAGCACTGCTTTAGGATCATCATTTTCTAAAGAACCAGGGAAAAAACAAAGAATGAAAGTTCAGCAAGGTAAGTGTGAAATTGTTGGGCTGTTTTTAAATATGGGAACCTTATTACAACAGGTAGCAATGGAGTAAAAACTTAAATTTCTTAGTCTCTTCTCAAGACCAGCTTACCCTGTGGTTCCTGAATTCATTTTTCTTTATTTTTAAATTTTGAGGACAGACATCTACAGACTTCAGTCTGCATGGTATCTTAATATTTGAGTTAGAAAGAGACTCTAACATTTTTAAAGTATATAAAAATGTAAAACAACTTTCCTGTTACTTTTTTCCCTTTTCTTGTATAATGTTATCAGTTTAATGAAAAAATAGCCTACCTTTTTCAGTTGTTTCTGTTACTCTATGCATTGCTCTATATTTTAGACCTGTAAGGAGAGAATTCCGGGAAGGTATTCTTTTATTAGACTTTCAAAGACGGTGATCATCTTTGCTGTACAAATGTACTTATACTTAGGATTATGGATATTCTTCAAGATTGGAAATATGAACATAAACTAAAGAAGTTTCTGTAGTGTTCATCAATTCATCTGCTGTATTGAAGCACATGGTCCCTGGAGAGACCATGGAAAGTTGCTATAGAAACTCTGGGTCACATAAAAGTCAAATCACAGTTAAGAATTGTCTACTCAATGTCTGCTTCATGAAAACTGGAGCAAGATGAGACTTAAGTGAAACAGTGACCACCCAAACACTATGTTACTATAATTATCACTGAAAAAAGGAATTAGTTATGAGTAAATGTGGTAATTTTTATGACTTTATTTTTTCTTGATATCCTAGCAAAATTCCTTTGAAAAATATGTATCCAGGCTTTGCTGACCTAAAAAGGAAAGGAATCTGCCTGTGCATATGCTATTGTAATTATTAAATTTGTTCCTGAAGTCTAGACATAGTGGTGTCAGGAATCATTCCACTTGGGGAATAAGGGAACATAGACAGGTTTTGCTCATCCATTCCCACCTGGGGTTTTCCCTTTCAGGTTCTTCCTGTTTGCTCTGTTAAAAAATTGAGTATTCTTTTATTTTTGACATTCATTTTTCCCCCTGAGTTATGAAATATATGGTCAACTGCAGAAAACTTTTTCTGAGTGTGGAAATAATAACCCAACAAAGACCAAAGATAAAACAAAAATAATTTGAATCCCTGCACCCAAAAATAAGGACTATTAATATATTTGGCATACATTTTTCCAGAATTTTTCTGACAGTTATTTTTAACAAAAAACTACACATGCTGTTTAACTTGTTTTTTCCCTTAACTATGAAGTATATCTCATTCTTATGTTAATAAGTAGCTTTTAATGTCTGCATTCTATTCAATTAAATAGATATACCATAATTTGTCTAACAGATTCTTAGGTTTGTGTAATAGTAACTGCTTGAGATTTTAGTGCAACTTAAGTCTTAAGATTTAAGTTGCACCCATTTTTTTGAATTCTGTGATTAACCATACATATTTATAAAGTCTCAGAAAATGTCTTAACAAATATTTTCTAAGAATAAATTCTGAAATGCAGAATTGAGTCAAAAGATATAGCCACACATTTGAAGAATTTGATTCACATACCAAGGTTGATTTCCAAAAAGTTAATAGATCAGTTTTTAACAGCACACCAGTGTATGAAATGCCAATTTTTCCAAATCTCTTCCAATACTCCTTGAGGTGAAAATTGGTATGTTATTTAAGATTTTTAATTTCTTTTATTCTTTTTGATGAAGTAAAACATTTTTCCCATATATTTGTTTGCTGTTTTGTAGGTTTAAGATCACTTTATATGTAAGAAAATATATTAGTTTGGTGGTACTTTGGTAAAATGAGAAATACTCTGTATTCTACCCTAATATTTAATTTTCATAATTTTAGATATTTTTAATAACAAGTTTTTAAAAAGTAGGGCAAGTATAAATTTTACTTGGAAATATATGTGATATCTACTCAAAATTATCACTAGAAACTAAATTTGGTTAAAGTAACCACTGATATCTACAGTGTCTTCCTTAGGGATGAATATAATGTTTAATTCTCTGAAACACGATTTTCTTATTCTGAGGAAAATTGAAAAGAACAGAACAAGATGTGGTTTCTCTAGCCATGAGTATTCTTGTGCCTTGCTTTTCTTACTATCATTAACATCCCTCGAAAAAAAAATGAAATGCAATACCCAGGAAGTAAAATGTAAGCATTTAATTAATTTTTTTTCATTGAATCTGGAGAGGAAGAGAAAGAATGCACTGTATATTTTATTCTATTTAAAATATCCTGTTCCCTATAAACTAATAGAGTGACAGTCGTGTTGTTTTTCTGTAATATTTGAAGTACATTTAACTCTTTTAGGTATTGAACAGAGGGTTAAAAGTTTTAATGTTGGTCGTGGACGTGGTTTGCCGAAGAAAATCAAACGCAAAGACCGTGGGGGAAGAACCAATAAAGGGCCTAATATTTTTTCAGGAATGGATGACTTTCAAGAGGTACTGAAAATTTCTGTATAATGAGGAAAGCTTTTCTTTTTTTTCTTAATTTTTTTTAATGTTTGTTTAATTTTGAGAGAGAGAATGACAGAGCAGGTGTCAGGGTGGAGCAGAGAGAGAAGGAAACATAGAATCTATAGGAGGCTCCAGACTCAGAGCTGTCAGCACAGAGCCAGATGAGGGGCTTGAACCCACGAACTGTGAGATCATGACCTGAGCTGAAGTTGACAGCTCAACCGACCGAGCCACCTAGGCGCACCAAGGAAAGCTTTTCTATCTTTTAACCTATTTGGCTGCAAAGAAAGCATTGTGATTTTAATGCTACTTTCCTAGTAAATGAACATTTTCTAGCTAAAATCAAATGAGTATAAACAGACTCTTAAAAAAAATAAATAAAAGAATTGTTTTAATAGTCATGATACTAATATAGAGAGGCAAATTTAGGCCACTTTGAAATAAGATGGATGTGTTTGAAAGCCCCTCAAAATAAAATTGGTATGTCAGAAAGCAAAAATGTATGCTCTATTAGTTCTCTGTTGTATTTTCCTTTCCTAGGAGTCATCCTCCCCAGATGGAAATAAAATGCTGATAGTTTAATATGTAGTGGGGCTAATAAGAAAGGAGATACTATAGTGGTAAATTAACTTATTAGAACTGAAAGCATTGAAAGAGAAGAAAAGGAGATATAAATGGTTGGAAAGATTGATTTGTGTACCTTGTGTATAGTAGATATTGAATAAATATATGTTGAATTGAACTCTGAACATGTATATTTCAGCCTTTTGGCAACTCTGGATTAAAGTGGTCCAATTCCAGTATTCTGTCACTGTTCCAGTAAGATTGATTGAATTATGCAGAGCAAGGGTAGGTTATTAAGAGCTGCAACCTTGAGTGGGAGCAAGGTGATAGCAATGTATTGTAACTTGAAAATGCTTGGTTTTCTGATGTCTGTGTTTAAAGATAATGGGCACAGATTTTTTTTTTTTTTTTTTTTTTTTAATTCTGATGAGATCTATGAGATTTTAATTTTTTGAAAATAGTTTATTGTCAAGTTGGTTTACATATAACACCCAGTGTTCATCCCAACAAGTGCCCTCCCCCATGCCCATCACCCCTCCTTCCCCCTCCCCCACTCCCATCAGCCCAGTTTGTTCTCCGCATTCAAGAGTCTCTCATGGTTTGCCTCCCTCCCTCTCCCCAGGGCAAAGATTTCTTAATATGCGCTTGTGAGTATACTATTTAGGGAGATGTGAGTAAGTATGAACTAAAAAAAAAGTTCAGGTCTAGGTAAATTAGTGAAACGCAACACATACCACTCTAGGGTATTCTCAGTTAACATTAATGTATTAAAGACTGCGTGCAAGTTAGATATAAAAAATTCTGTTTTACTTTGTTCAATCCACTGTTTTCAAATTTTACTTGACCCTGAACTCTCTCTCTCCCCCACACCCTCATCTATTAACATTCATTGAGCTACTCACTGTTCCATGGGATAGCAGCTTTGGAAACAAGCTTGGAATTTCTGAGTGATTATAACCTGCCTGTCCATCTTCCCAGACTCTCTAGAATGTACTGCTTTCCCTAGACTAAATTAATATGAATACTTTCTAAATTAAGTTGTCTCCTATATCCAATACTTACACACTATACCTGGAAAAAAAAATAGTTTCCAAGAAAGTGAGTCTTTGAACAAGTTACTACCTGTCTCTCAGTTTAAAATTGCTTTATCTGTAAAATGAGAGTATGGCATTAAATTAACTCTAAAGACCTTCAAGCACTGACATTTTATTTTTTTAATAGTTAAAAAAAATCTTTTTAATGTTTATTTTTGAAAGAGAGAGTGTAAGCAAGGGAGGGGCAGAGAGAGAGAGGGAGACACAGAGTCTGAAGCAGGCCTCAGGCTACGAGCTGTCAGCACAGGGCCTGACCTGGGGCTCGAACTCATGAACTGTGAGACCTGAGCCATTGTTGGGTGCTTAACCAACTGAGCCACCCAGGTACCCCAAGCACTGTAGCTAAAAGATTCTTATCGTGGTATAGAAAACCAGAATAAACTCTTTCTTTTACATTCATCAGATTTAGAATATTTTACCTTTTGTTTATTAAGATTAAAATGTTATCAACTTTGTCAGTTTATTGGCTGTCAAGAGAGATTTCTTCTTATTCCAGAAGCAACCAGGAGAGTCCCAGAACCCACGCATGTAGCTCATGTTTGAGAGTAGTCTGGGGGAGGCCTAATCAGAGTAGAGTGAACATGCTAGAGTGGCCAACATAGATCCATTTTCGTCCTGTCCAGGGAGTGTGAGATCCTCCAAAAGCCAGATAAATTTACAGATACTTGGATATTCACACAAATAGTCTTGAAAACTCAAGAGTAGTCACAGAGCAAGTGAATTTTTGATGGATTTTAAAGACTTAATCTGTTAACCATAAATCATCTTAATTTTTTTGTCTTTATAACAGCCGTTAAATTTTCTCTGAATATATACTACTTTACTGGCAGATCCTTTCATTTCCTCTTCCTTATGTATTTAAAAAACATTTTATGCTCATTTTCCTTATACCAATATAATACATCTTCTAGAGCAAATTAATTTTAAAATAACCAAATAGGTCATTAGTTTTCCCTCTCTCCCTTCATTTTTCCTTTCTCTCTCTCTCTTTTCTTGAATTGTGTTTTCTTAGAGGTAGTGTGATACAGGGCAAAGAGTTTTTATCTATCCTGACTGCTCACTCACCATATGACCCTCAGCAAGTCACTAAATTTCTCTAATCTTCAGTTTCCACACTTGTCCAGTGAGGGTGCTGAACTAGATGACTCGTTCTTCCAGCTGTTACATTACAAGTGATCTTAAGGGTAGAGGACATTCATGTTGCTTCTGTAGGTTCAGATTTAAAAGATCAGATCTTCTAGGCACTTCATTTTGTCCTAAAATTTTATTGTTAAAGTTGCTTTAGATTTTCTGGAATATCATGATTATAATTAGGCTTCTCCCAGCTATGGATACTGAGATACTTTCTACTCATTTAAACCAAACTAAAGAACAAAACCAAAAAACCCACTATCCTCTATTGAAACAATGAGGCATATCATTAGAAAGTAACATAGAGTGAGTTATTAATGAAATATAGGTACAACTTGGTGCATTTTTCAGACTGTTTTGGGTTTGTTTGTTTTGGTGATTACCTAATATTTTTACTTTTTAATTTCAGAGTTATATTCTTCAAGTTGGCCCATTGATTTTGTGTAATGCATTCTCCTTGGCTTCCTGTTCTATTGTAGCCACCATTCTTTGTGCAGAAGGCATATATGAGCTGGTCATTTATATCTATTTGTTCTAAATGAGCCTAGAAGTAGAAAATATTTGTGAGTCAAATCTACATAAATTTAAGACATTTTAAATGATCCTATCAGTGTATAGTATAAGGACTTTCAGTGTGTCTCCCTGGGGGAATTTGAGTATGCTTATGTTTTTTAAAAGAACCTATAGGATTGTCTTTTCTTGGTAGTTTTGTACTTTTTTTTTTCCAGAATTCTTACTGTAAAACATATTTTAAATACAAGTGCTGAGGATCAGATTTAAGTCTAACCATCTCTTGCCTCAAGTATTTGCTGTGAAGCAATTTCCTATTTCCAGTAGGTTGTGTTTAGTTCTCTATCTCCAGCAAACTGAGGGTAAAGGAAACAGATTAGAAGCGCAGATAGTTATTGAGCTCCTACTGTATGGAAACCATGGCGCATACCTGGTGTTTGAAAAATAGTGTTGTTTTATAGAGCTCATGAATGTAAGTCCTTGGCATGGCTAAGCATCATACTCTTGTTGATCAGTCTTCTTGTACTCATAGCGAAAGTTGAATAGGGGGGAAAAAGTTGAATAGGGATTTAAGGAGATCTAAGGAAAACATGTAGGGTTGTGAGATTTTCTACAATACATTTCTTTTTTATTTGTTTTTTCATTTAAAAGTTAAAGGAAATATATCCTCCTTCTTTTTCCTAAAGGAAGTACAAAATAACCATACATGAAAAAAAATCTCTAATATTTTAGGAGTCCATCTAGAGACATACACTCTTAAATGTGGGGGTATATTCTTTTAGTCTTTTCTTTTCTTCTTCTTTAGTCTTTTTTTATTATAAAATTGGGATCAGTTTTTCACTTAGTACAGTATTATGAACATTTTCTTTCGTTTTTTTTTTAATGCCTGTCAATTTTGAGTGAGAGAGAGAGAGAGCAGAAATGGCAGAGAAAGAGGGAGAGAGAGAATCCCACTGCCAGTGCAGAGCAGATGCAGGTCTTGATCCCATGAACGGCAAGACCATGATACAAGCCAACGTCAAGAGTGGGACGCTCAACCAGCTGAGCCACCCAGACACCCCTGTGAACATTTTTTTAGTCCACAAATTGTCTTTCCATCTCATCAGTTTTTAATGATTACATAGTAGTCTACCACGGATCCATATTTAACTGATCTTCTTGTCTGGGATATGTAGAGTCTTTTTAGGATTTTGTTTGTTTGTTGTTTTATCATGTAAGTAATTCTGCAGTAGTTATTTTTGTGAATAAATATATGTGTGCCTCTCTGATAATTACCTCAAAGTACTTCTGAAAAGTACAAATTCTGTGTCAAACAATATGGATTTTATGAGTCTTTTATAATATAGCTATCAATAATATATGAGAGTGCACATTTTATCATACCTTTGCCAACACTGAGTATTATTATTAATTTTCAAGCTTTTTATAATTTTATTTTTATTTTTATTTATTTTTTTAATGTTTTATTTATTTCTAGGAGAGAGAGAGAGACATAGCGTGAGCAGGGGAGGGTCAGAGAGAGAGGGAATCACAGACTCTGAAACAGGCTCCAGGCTCTGAGCTGGCAGTCAACACAGAGCCCGACGCGGGGCTCGAACCCACGAACCGCGAGATCATGACCCAAGTGAAAGTCGGACGCTTAACCGACTAAGCCACTCAGGCACCCCTATAATTTTATTTTTAAAGAGTAGCTGTACATCCTCATTAAAATAGAAATAGGGTTCTTTGCAACCACTAGTAGCAATAAACAGGGTATTAGAAATATAACTCTCTAAATAAATGATAGTGTCTGAATGTCCAGTCTTAGCCACGTTAAGTTGTACTGCTTTCTCAATCCATTTGACTATCCATTTTAATACCTTTAGTATTTCATATGTTGTATTCAAATGATTTTTTTTTTCTTGCAGTATAGTAAACCGGGGAAAAAATGGAAGGTTATGACTCAGGAATTCATTAATCAGCACACAGTGGAACACAAAGGAAAACAAATCTGTAAATACTTTCTGGAAGGGAGATGTATTAAGGTAAATTTATAGGGGTATCTCATAAGTCATTTTTTTTTAAATGTTTTATTTATTTCTGAGAGAGAGACAGCATGAGAAGGGGAGGGTCAGAGAGAGAGGGAGACACAGAATCTGAAACAGGCTCTGAGCTAGCTGTCAGCACAGAGCCTGACGTGGGGCCCGAACCCACAAACCGTGGGATCATGACCTGAGCCAGAGTTGGACGCTTAACCGACTGAGCCACTCAGGCGCCCCTCTCATAAGTCATTTTAACTTCCAAAATAAATTTTAAAATTTAGTCTTTTGGGGGTGGTTAGTTTTTTCATTTCTCATATAGTTTGTAATATGAATTGTTTCTTTGAAATGTATCTTGCATGGAAATACTGTACATCAGAGCTCATTTAATTATATTCTGGGACAATAATATAATTTGTTGAAATCAGATTTTATTTAGCACACATAATACTGACTGTGTGGCAGGTAGATCACTTGTGTTTGTTCAAGTGTTTGTTCAGAGATCAGTGTTTTAATCTTTACAGCAAACCTGTGAAGTAGTTACTGTTATTATCCCAAATATAAAAAAATTTTTAAATATTTTTAAATGTTCGTTTATTTCTAGAGAGACAGCTAGAGGGAGGGGCAGAGAGAGAGAGGGAGACAAAGAATCCCAAGCAGGCTCCCTGCTGTCAGTGCAGAGCAGGACACAGCCTAATCTCATGAGATCATGGCCTGAGCTAAAACCAAGAGTTGAACACTTAACTGACTGAGCCACCCAGGCACTTCATATTATCCCCACTTTAAACATGGCCAAACCAAGAGATTAAATAAGTGCCCCCAGTAGCTTAGCTGGAAACAGTGAATGCTGATAGAAGCCAGGCAGTAGCCTCTGAGGCCTTGCTCACTGTGCTGCCTCTGCACATTGTCTTGGGCAAGAATTCCAAGGGACTGTTTGAATTATTATTGGCTCATTATTTAAAAGACTGAAGATGTATCCATAGTTCTACCATGAAATACCATAGAGAAAATTCAATATTTCTCTTTTCTTTTTTTTTTTCTTTTTTGTGACAGGGAGATCAGTGTAAATTTGATCATGATGCAGAGTTGGAGAAGAGAAAAGAGATCTGCAAATTTTATTTACAAGGATATTGTACCAAAGGAGAGAACTGTATTTATATGCATAATATCCTTTATTAAAAATATGTTAACCAAAATATTGAGGTTATAAAACATTACTGGGGTTTTAATTTTATTTATTTATTTATTTTAACATTACTGAGGTTTTTAAAAATCCTAAGTACAACCTAGAAAGGCTACTTTGGTTGTAAATTTAAAATAGCACATTACATAAATGAAGTCTAGTTAGCCTTTGTGTTTCAGAAGGGCAAACTGAAGTATTCTTTAGGGAAATAAAATAACTTCCCTCTGGAGAAAAAAAAAATCTATGAACTAAAGGGACTTTATATTTAATATACTCAGCTTATAAGTATTTCAAGCAACTATACTTCCTAAAGGAAGTTGGCAAACTATTTATTCTACCATTTAATTTTTTTTACTTATGAATATAAGTATTAAATTACTGTTGAAAATTACAAAGCCAAGGTCTCATCAAATCTTATCATGCAATGACAAACACAGTACATTCTTCCCTATTTCTCTTTGGATATCTATACATTTAAGTTGTAACTCCTGTCCCCACTTAAATTGGTATTTCATTATACATAGTTCTTTAAAACAAATTTTATGTACATCTATATCTTTATATATCTTCATATCTGTATCTGTGTCTATCTCTCTATATCTATATCTTATGCATCTTTCTATGTTAACTGTCCCCCCATTATGTTGCTGGTTATTCATTACCATTTATGACTAATGGAACCTTTCCTCCCTGACTTGAAACTCCATCTTCATTGTAGGTGAAGTGTTTACATGTATGTTTTTGGTTTTGTTCTGGACTTTTGTGGGGCTCCATGGATCTGTTTGCCCTTATGTCTGTATTGCTTTGCTGCAGTTATTTCTGCCTTGCCAGCTAACTGATATTTCATAGATCCTCACATTTATTTCTTTCATCTAAAATTTTGAATAGTCTTGTGTAGGTCAAAAAATAATAACAAATTAAGTGAAAAATCCCTTTTTATCATAGATCTAAATATAAAAAATAAAACCATACAAATCAGATGATTATATGAATAGATTCCTTCATAACTCAGAAGAATAGAAAACTTTCCCAAATCTGACTTAAAATCCAGAAGCAATAAAAGATTGAAAATTTGCATAAAAAATTTTAAACTTGCATGACAAAAATATGACCTCTGCAGTCAAAGATAAATAATAAAATGAGAAGAATTATTTGCAATTTATATCACTTACAGAGAGGTAACAGCCTTAATATATTAGTTACTAAAAATTGGAAAGAAAAATGAGCAAGAGATACAGATAATTCACAAAAAGAGAAATGCAGATGTTCCCAAAATGTATAAAAAGATGTTCCATCCTATTCATAATATAATGTATGTCGAGATACCATTTGTAGCTATCAGATTTGTAAAGATGAAAACAAAAGTGAGACAGCAGGGTTTGTTATCAAGGCTGTGAAAAAACAGATGACGCTCCAACCTTGTGGTAGGAATGCAAAATGGTTCACCCTTACAGATGGAGCTTGGCAGCCTCTGGCAAAATTACCTCTGAATTCACCCTTTGATCCAGCAATCCCACCATTTTGCAAATTCTAATTGGTCTGGGCAGTGATTACTGATGGCCGCTAAACTCATTAGGTGAAATGTTGGTGAGCAACTTTATAATTGATAGATGGGGCTGACAGCACCAGAGCCAACTGTTTGGTCTTAACATCACTAAAAGTCCCAACTATACCTTAAATGCCTCCTACTATGATGCAATAGGGAGTATTTAAACACCACCTATGACAAATAATGAAATTAACAAATGATGCAAAAATCAGGGAGGACTTCTAGAGATCAACAAAGGGAATTTGAGAGGTATCTTAACTGAATGCAATTTATGGATCATGTTTGGATCCTGATGTGAATAAACCAGTTATAAAAAGACATTTTTTTGGAAACCTTCCAGAAAATTGTATTGACCAGGGTATCAGATGAAATTAATGCATTAATTTTTTCAGATTGATGGTAAGGTTGTGATTGCTAAGAAAAATATTCCTGATCCATTTGAAATAAATTTGGAAACATTTTCTGATGAAATGTATTTGGAATATGCTGTGTTTTGTATACTCCAGTGTTTGGAGGAAGGCTCAAGAAGAGAGTATAGGAGTGATAAAGATATCAGAGAATTCCAAGTGATGAAAATTGTTGAACCTACATGGCCAGCAGAAGGGAGCTCATTATTTTTAAGCTCTCTACTTTGGTACATGTTTGATAATTTTCAGGTTGACTTTTTTTAATCTGAAGTAATCTCACTCTTCACGGATAACCATGCTATCAATATGGTGTGAAGCCTTTAAGATTGTTTTCCATGCTAAGGTATGTATGTGTGACTGGATGTATTTATGTATATATTTTTACACGTAATTTTTTACAAAAACGCGATCCAGCTATGGTTGTGAAGGCTGTATTTTTTTCTAATTTAATATTTATATCTCTAACTGATATGGATTATTTTTTAATGTATGATGTGCAGTAGGGACCTTATTTCTTTTCCAAATGGTTAAACTTATTATCTCATCTTCATTGTTTTAAAACAGCATCTTGACTAGATCTACCGCTACACTACTTTTACACATTGTGCTATTTGCCTCTTCCCCTCTATAATAGTATATTTGATAGGTAGTAGGGTAAATAATCCTCCTTCCTCTATCAAAATGTTATAAAATTTTGACTTAAGAAAAAGAAATCAATCTTTTTAAGATTTGGCATATTTCTTTAGAAACCAAATGCTTTACTGGAATAAAAGCTTTCAGCCTATTCTTATGTTTTCCCCATAGTCATGCCATCTGTAAATAATGATTTTACTTCTTTTATCATAAGCTTCTTAATTTTCATTGTATTGGCTATACTTCCAGCATAATGTTAAATAACAGTAATTTTGATGGACATAATACATGTTTTAATGATAGTGCCTTTTTGCTTTGGCTTGTGGCTGTAGGTTTTGGTTTTTGTTTTTGTTTGTTTTTGTTTTTAAGATTTTATTTTCAAGTGAACTCTACACGCAGTGTGGGGGCTTAACAATAGAACCGTGAGACTGAGATACCCACACTTGATTGACTGAGCCGGCCAGGCACCCCTGTGGCTGTAGTTTTAAGATAGATTTTTTTTTTTAAATGTTTATTTATTTTTGAGAGAGAGAGACAGACAAAGAGATTAGGGGAAGGGCAGAGAGAGGGAGACAGAATCCAAAGCAGGCTCCAGGCTCCGAGCTGTCAGCACAGAGCCTGATGCGGGGCTCAAACTCACAGACTGTGAGATCATGACTTGAGCCAAAGTCAGACACTTAACCAACTAACCCACCCAGTTGCCCCTAAGATAGATTTTTTTAATCAAGTTAAGTAACTGTGTTCTTATTTTACTAAGAGTTTTTTATTTTTATTTTAAATCAAAAAAAAGATTTTGAATTTTTTTATCAGTTACCTTTTGTATCTGCTGAGATGATGATATGATTTGTCTCTCTTGATGTTGTCAGTGTGATGATTACAGTAATAAATTCCCTAAAACCACTCAGGAACTTCCTGAACGTAAACGAAAATGGTATATTTTTTAATAAACTTCTGGATTTAATATTTTCTTTAGCAGTTTAGGTTTGTCTCCAAAATAATGATATAGATTTGCTTATAGTTTTCATGTTGGGATATTTGACTTTAACATGACATATCAAGGCCTTTTGTTTTCTTCATAGATATAAACTCTTGTTACAAAATGTATTAGCTCTGTATAATATTTTTATTATGGAAAGTAGAAGACTTACATAACTAGAATACTATATGTTTGCTGTAACAATTATAAGTATTTTTCTTTAAAAATTTCTAGTTTAATATAGTAAGATTTAAAACTTTTTGACTGCTGCCTAATTAAAATATTTAATCTTAAAATAAAAAATTAACTTGTCTAATCTGACATGATTTTAGAAAATTTAATACGATATATAGTAATCTAGATTACTCAGCACAGTTAGTTATGTTTTGTGGTTTAAAAATATTAAGAGTTTGATTTTACTTGGTTTATTCCTTAATATTTTTATTTACATGAATTTCCATGTAAGTTCTATCACAGTGGAGCAAAGTGTTACCAAGGAGACAAGTGTAAATTTTCACATGATGATCTGACTAAAGAAACAAAGAAACTTTTGGATAAAGTAAGTACTATTTTTGCACTTCAATTATTTGTTAGGTCTCACCACAGATTCATTTGACTTGAATCATGTTCTATAAATTACATTTTATAAAACCCTCCTGAGAAATCAAGGATTTGTTATTTTAGATTTTAATCCATTAATGTTGTGTGGTAGAAAAGCAGAAATATTGGGCTAGGAATTAACCTTTTCTTACCCTTGTTCTGCCACTAAAAAGCTAATGTACTTTGAGAAATTTCCTTTACCACTTTGAACCTTATTATCAAAAATGAGTTCTTTCTCTCTGATCCATTTTACTTTAAAATGATATTTTTCTAATATCAAAACTAGTTTATTGAAGTATTCGTGGCTTTTAAACCTAAGTAAGAGGGGCACCTGGGTGGCTCAGTCAGTTGGGCATCCGACTTTGGCTAAGGTCATTATCTTGTGGTTTGTGAGTTCAAGCCCCACATCGGGCTCTTTGCTGTCAGCACAGAGCCTGCTTTGGATCCTCTGTCTCTCTCTCTCTCTCTGTGCCTCCCCGCCTTGCATGGGTGCGCGCGCCACACAAACACACACACACTCTCTCTCTCTCTCTCTCCCCCCCATCCCATCTCTCTTCTTTCTCAAAAATAAACATTTAAAAAATTTTTTTTTAATTTTTTTAAATGTTTGTTTATTTTTGAGAGAGACAGAGTGTGAGACGCGGAGGGGCAGAGAGAGAGGGAGACACAGAATCTGAAGCAGGCTCCAGGCTCTGAGCTGGCAGCACAGAACCTAACGCGGGGCTCGAACCCACATACTGTGAGATCATGACCTGAGCTGAAGTCAGACACTCAACCAGCTGAGCCACCCAAGCGCTGCCATTTAAAAATTTTTTAATTTAAGGAAGAGAGCTTGTGTCAAAATAGTAATCTTTGCCAATTATTTTTAGGTGTTGAACATTGAAGAAGAAGCCACAAACGAAGATGAACGAGAATTAGAAGAACTTAGAAAACGGGGCATAACTCCTCTTCCCAAACCACCTCCAGGAGTTGGGCTTCTGCCAACCCCACCAGAGCATTTTCCCTTTTCTGATCCTGAAGATGATTTTCAGACAGATCTCTCTGATGATTTCAAGAAAATCCCATCTCTTTTTGAAATAGTTGTAAAACCTACTGTGGATTTAGCACATAAGATTGGGAAGAAGTAAGTTAAATTTTTTTTAATGATACTATTTTTTCCCCTAAAAATTCTTATTAAGAAACTAACTTGTATTCCACAGTAATCATATAATTAAACGTGAGTATCGAGTTAGCAGATATCTGGCATTCACCCCATTTGCTACTTCCTACTTTCTCTTTGTCCCTCCTCTTTGCATGCCATCCATGCTTTTCTCTATGGAATCAATACACCTTCAGAAACCTCTCCACACAGTAATCCATCCAGAAGGACACTGCCAGGTTGATGGAACTGATATTTCTCCCAGTTTGTTAGGAGGCTGCATGGATACTGATATTTGGTTCTTTTAGAGAAGTATTTTCTGAGGCTGTTAGAGGAAAATCTTTGGACAGGCTGGAACCAGATTTGCATTTTCTAACTACCATTCCAGTGTTGCTACCCATACCCCAGGGTCTGTGCACCTGGGCCTTAAGTCCTATTGTTGATTATTCTTTAACCCTGAACACTCAGGGAAACAATGACATGTCACAAATAAGGAACAAGAAATCTATAGGAAACATCACAGTTACTGTGAATCATTAAAATTATTTCTGTTAAGGTCAAGAAGAAGACAGGTTATGTCTGCTGTTTGACTAATACTATAGAGCAGATCCTCATCAATGCAAAAAAAAGAAAGATATGATAGATATAAAGATTAGAAATGGAGAGACAGGCCATTATTTGGGCAGTTTCCCTCAGTAATCCTGAGGGAACCAACTGATGAAACTGTTAGAAATAGTAATTAAATTAGCAAGATATCCAGAAAAAAAGAACAACAATCAAAACCTAAAGATCTTTTTATATGCCAGCAGTAATCAATTAGAAATTGAAAAGTTGTATGTCTATGTAGTATAATTCTAATTTCATTATGTATAAAAAATATCTGTGTATGCCTAGAAAAAGACTAGGAGAGAACTAATCAAAAAATTTATCTTTGGGTGGTGGGATTAGAGGTGATTCTTATTTTTTTTGTACTTTTCTGTATTTTTGAAAATAATCTCTGAGTAAGTTTTAGAACAGCTGATAGTGAGCGGCAATTAAGACTGTGGGCTAAAAATGAAGGCAAGATGCATGTATTAATATTTTCATTTAATGAATAATATGAAATAAACTGCTTTTTAAAAACACATCCTGATATAGAAAAGCACATTTAACCAATACATCTTAAAAATGTAACATTCTTGTTTGCGTCTTTCTTTGAACTAAGAAATATTCCTTCTGTCTACAGGCCACCAGCATTTTATAACAGTGCCTCACCACCAGGACCACAATTTCAGGAAAGCAGCCCACATCCTCAACATATCTATAGTTCTGGGTCAAGTCCAGGTCCTGGACCCAATATTTCTCAGGGACACAATAGTCCTGTGATGCACCCAGGCTCCCCCGGACATCATCCCTGTGCAGCAGTGCCACACAGCCCACCTTTGCCGCCTGGTCCACCTGGAATTTTAGGTCCTCACAGTCAAGCTGGAGTACTTGTTCAACCAGACCCACCTTTGACACCACCAAGTATGAGTGGTGCTTATCATTGCCCAGGCTTTCCAGAACACATGATGAAAGTACCTAGAGAGAATCACTGTTCTCCAGGTTCATCATACCTGCAAAGTACTGGTGAAATGCAGCTCAACACCAGTTATGAGTCCATACAAAACCCAGTGGAGTTTTATGATAATTACTATTCACAGCATCCTGTGCATAATTTTCAGCCATCCAATAATGCTGGTGGTAAGTTTACCTTCTGAAATAACTCATTTTTAATTTAAAATCTCTGGAGTTCTCTATTTTTCACTAAAACATAAGAATGTATGTTTTAAATAAAGCTAAGTAAAATGTAATGGAATTAAAACCATAATGTGCTTTTTTTTAAGTTTGAGAGAGAGATAGCGTGTGTGAGAGCACAAACGAAGTTGGGCAGAGAGAAAGAGGGGGAGAGAGAGAATCCCAAGCAGGCTCTCAGAGCCCCACGTGGGGCTCCCGTCTCATGAACCACGTAATCATGAGCTGAGCCAAAGTCAAGTTGGCCACTTAACCAACTGAGCACCCAGGCGCCCCAAAACCATAAAATATGTTTTAAATTTAACCAAACGTTGGTTACACCAGAACTTAGATAGCTTTAAGAAATATTTACAATCACATAATAATTTGGTAATCAAATGTTGTTAGTATTAGAGCTTCAGTTTGTTGTTACTCACCGTGGTGCTCTCTAGAGGAGTTTTGTGCTAAATCAGCATCTGTGTCTTTCTGTGTTATGTGTATAGATGGCATGTGGCATGTTGAGTTTGCCCAGCATCAGCCTCCCATTGTTCAAGACTCCCCAAACCGGGGGAATGGATCTGACGGCAGCAGCAACACGACAGGCCACGGCCCCCTGCCTGCACCAGGTCTCCTTCCTGCAGTGCAGAGAGCTCTTTTTGTCAGACTTACTCAGAAATACCAAGAAGAAGATGAACCAAGCAGCACCCAGCCTCAAAGGGCACCAAGCAAGGAAGAAGGTGTGTCAGGTGCTATGATAGCATCTTACTTTGGTTTACTCGGTTCCTGAAATAGCATTGAATAGGTTAAAATTTGGAAAATTAGCTCCTCTAAACTATCTATTCTATTTCCAATTTATTTCGTAGCTGCTGTGTGCCTGGAATTGATTGTGGTTTCCAGGGCCATAAGTGCTTTAGTAATTAATTGCAAAGGGTTTGATCTGAAGCAGTGAATAGATCTGAAACTACAGAATGGGGCCTGGCTGAGCAGACTTGCTAAGAAGTCCTGTTTTTGGAGGAAAGAAATAGAACAGGAACAGGACATCTTCCAGTTCAGGAATTTTGACTTCTAGCCCAGGGTTAAAATTATTCAGTTATTAGAGAAGTTTTTATGGGCATAGGCTGTATATTTCAGGTTCTACTATATTATGAAGGAGTATTATTTTTAATGTAAAAGATTATGTGGAGACACCAAGTTTACCCTAGTGTTTTTGATATTGATAAGTGTATAGCAATTAGTTAATTCAGTTAACAAGAGAAAGCTTAAAGCATTCAGTTCTTATGAATTACAAAATTGATCTGTTTGCCCATTCTCCTGTGTGTGTGTGTGTTTGTTTTTTTCTTAAGTAAACTGCACACCCACTGTGGAGTTCAAACCCACAACTCTGAGACCAAGAGTCACATGCTCCACCAACTGTGTCAGCCTGGTGCCCGTTTGCCCACTCTTAAACATAAGATTTATAAATAACTATGTAGAACTAGGTAACATTAGGTGGCTACAAGCTATTATATAAACATTATTTGTTGCTTTTTAAAAGATGGTAGTATTAACTCTTCATTTATTTAACATGACAGGAAAATGAGGGATTCCTAATAAGCTAATTTCCTGTACAGTTTGTGTTTGCTGTGTTAAGTGCTAAAACTTAATTTTAAGAAAAAACAATTTTAATGATAATCTTTCTATAAAGTCTTAAAAAGATTTATATTTTCATAAATAAGAAAAATGTGGTTTTTCTGTATATAAAATTTTGTACTATAATATTATATAATTAGTAGTCTTTTATGAGGGTTTTTCTCTGTGTTGAGAAGAAATCTTGAACAGCTAGGTTTTTTGTGTTTGTGTTCATTTTTATAAATTTTAATGCCCTTATAAATTTTACCTGTCCTTTGATAAAAAGCTGGTAACTGTCATTTCCTATCTAACATCTCCTTTCCATTGGCCTGGCTCTACTGGTTTGCTTTCCTTCTATCGTATATTCATTCTCATTCCAAAAAGGATTTAAGATTGCTTTAGATATGAAAGTCAAAATAAAATAGCATCTTCCATATATGGATCAGATTTGGATCAAGTAACAAATTCTATGAGGAGTGAAATTACTACATAGAAATATTTAAAATAATGGTAACAGGTAAAAGCTTTAGGCTTCCTGAGGTCACTGAGAAGAAAAGAGGTCTAGTGTCTAGAGAGAGGCTGTTGTTGTTATTTTGAAAGCTAGCTCACTCTTTTTTTTTTTTTTCCTATTGCGAAGAGAGCGCAAGTGGGAGAGGGCCCAAGGGTGAGGGAGGGAAAGAATCTTAAGCAGGCTCCACCATGAGTGCAGAGCCCAACATGGGGCTCAATCTCATGACCATGACATAGGAGATCATGGCCTGAGTCAAAATCCAGAGTAGGATGCTTAACTGACTGAGCCACCTAGGCACCCCTAAAAGTAATTTTTTTTTCAGATACTGAGATATGAGTAAAACTTTCTTCCATTGTATTGGGGTGCCTGGCTGACTGGGTCAGTGGAGTATGTGACTCTTGATCTTGGGGTTGTAAATTCGAGCCCCACATTGGGCAGAGGGATTACTTAAAAATAAAATCTTAAAAAACAAAAACAAAAACAAAACTTTTTTCCATTGTGATATAATCTATACAATTTTTAAATTTTATGTTACCTTTTTATTTTTAAAGACCTTTTTATGTTTATTTATTTATTTTGAAGGAGAAAGAGAGAGAGAGAACAGGGGAGGGGCAGAGAGAGAGGAGAGAGAGAATTCCAAGCAGGTTCTGTGCTGTCAGTGCAAAGCCTGAGGCTGGGCTCGAATTCACCAACAGTGAGATCGTGACCTGAGCCAAAATCAATAGTTGGCCACTCAACTGCCTGAGCCACCCATGTGCCCCCGTCTATACAATTTTAAACCACACTTCCAGCCTAAATTTCAGTACCTGTTTTGTAAGCTCTGTTCAAACTAAATGTGTAACACTGAAGTTCCATGTAATAGAAACACATTAATGAGCAATGTGATGAGGTAAAGTGAGAATATTTATAATATTCTACTCATCCAAGACATTCTAATATACATATGTATATGTATGTGTGTGTGTGTAACCAATTCAGAGTCAATATATGTATGTTTTAATGGAAAGGAAGAGGACTCCCCACCTGCACCATCAGTTTATAATTCCTCTGTTCTACTAGTGAAAATACCTCTGATAGTTAAGCTTCTTAATAGGATGTCTAACACGCTAAGGTTAAATAGGCTTTAGGAGTAAGGCCTGAAATGTTCCCATAAAGTATATAAATTTCAGGATGTTAGTTTTGTTATTTTTAATTTTGAATATTTAAATAGCTAATATCTTCTCATATGTCAAGCATCTAAAAATATAATAAGCTATAAATGAAAAGTCTCTACCTCATCCCTCATTTTGCTCAGTTCCTATTGCTTCCTTAACCAGTACTATTAGTGTTTTTGTTTTCTTTCCAGATTTTTAAAAAGTATTTCTCCCTTGTTATCTTGATAAATCCAGAGCTATGAAGCCTAAGTATTACTTGAATTAAAGAGATCCAAAACATTTTGCTATTCTTTTCCAAGAGTAATTTCTCTTCTTCCCCAACTCTGTCATACAACATACACTTTGGCCAGTTGGAATGAAAGGTCCTGACTTTTCCTTGGCTGGAAGGACATTACACATATTCTAATATCACACCTCTTTCTTTATGGAGTATAATGACTAAATTGATCATTATCATCCCCCACCGAATTTTGTTCCAGTGTTGAAACTCTGGCATTTCTGTGATGCATTTTCTTGCAGTTAGACTACACTTATTTCAGAAATAGCATGTGTTTTTTTAAATTATCTTAAGGCCAAATATGAATGTTTCATTCTTTACAATAAGTTTTTGTCTACATTTAGATGAGACTGTTAACTGGTATTCCAGTAGTGAAGAGGAAGAAGGAAGCAGTGTCAAGTCAATACTGAAAACATTACAGAAACAAACAGAAACTCTAAGGAATCAGCAACAGCCTTCCACAGAGCTCAGCACTCCTACTGATCCAAGACTTGCTAAAGAGAAAAGTAAAGGAAACCAAGTTGTTGACCCTAGACTTCGTACTATCCCAAGGCAAGACATGAGAAAAGCTTCTGAGTCGGCCCCTCTGGATCTTAGACTTGCATGGGATCCCAGGAAATTAAGAGGGAGTGGAAGTAGTCACATAGGATCTTCCGTTGGAACAAAGTTCGAGTCACATCATGCAAATGCTGGCTCTGTCAAACACAAAAGAGGAGATGATGATGATGAAGATACAGAAAGAGAATTGAGAGAAAAAGCTTTCTTAATACCTTTGGATTCTTCCCCTGGTATAATGCTCCAGGATCCAAGGTCACAACTGAGACAGTTCAGTCACATTAAAATGGATATTATCCTAACCAAACCCAACTTTGCAAAACACATCGTGTGGGCTCCAGAAGATTTACTTCCAGTCCCCTTACCTAAACCTGACCCAGTATCTTCAATCAATTTACCTCTGCCCCCTCTTATAGCTGACCAGAGGCTCAATAGGTTATGGAATACAAAAAGTGATCTTCATCAGAACACAGTGCCCATTGATTCAAAATTAGCAGCCAAAGCCAAAATTAACACCACAAACAGAGAAGGCTACCTAGAACAATTTGGAGACTTACATAGTTCAGGAAGTAAATTAGGAGATCCTAGGCTGCAAAAAAATTTTGATCCTAGACTTCATAGACTGCACAGTACAGAGTCTCATCAGGCGGTTATGAAGGATTCACATACATTAAAGGGTGCCCCTCATTTAGCCAGATCCAACCCTGGTTCATCACAGCCCTCAGGGGCAGTAACTAGCAATTCTGGTTCTGGGCCTTTGCCCCCATATGCCCCTAAACTCTCATCTTCAGCTGGCCTTCCACTGGGAACTCCAAGTTCAGTTCTTAGTGGCATTAGTTTATATGACCCTAGAGAGCATGGTTCATCATCTACATCAGAGCAAGCAACAGAAAATGCAGAGAACCAGAAAAAAAGTGGTAGTTTAAAAAGTAGTGACAAAAATGAACCTTCTCCTGGAGAAGCAATCCCACCACAGAAAACCAGTCCGAATGTGGAAGTCACTGTTGACGGGCCAGCTGACCCACAGGCAGATAATCTCAGGAGTTCTGGTGTGGTTCAGGTCCCAGCAGTGCACAGTCTTCCTATTCAGGCATTAACAGGCTTAATTAGACCTCAGTATAGCGATCCAAGGCAGTCAAGGCAGCCAGGACAAATGAGCCCCACCCCAGAAAATGATCCCAGTAGAGAACCAGATGACAAATCTCTGAAAGAGGTTTTTAAAACTTTTGATCCAACTGCTTCACCATTTTGTTAGCTATTGCGTACTTAAGCAATTCTTTTCACTCTTGTGACTATTGCAGTCCTCTGCTGTTTTGTAACTGGTTTACCTCTATAGTTTATTTATTTTTAAATTATAAATACTTTTCAGCTGCTAGTATCAGAACCACATGAAGTTATATCCTCTAAAGCCTGTGGTATTTTATATAATATTTTTATAACTTTAAGAGACTGTAGTAATTGACATAGAAACTTATCTATCATGTTAGCTTCGGTAAAAGTACTTTTATCATAAATAAACCATCATGAACTCAACACTCTGCCCAATATATGCCAGTTGTCTTTCATAATCAATGTTTAGATAAACAATTCCCACTTTTATATGGTTGTTAGTTTCAAGCAATATGATGTACATTACTTTTGAGCAACAGTATTTTGACTAGGATCTTCTCTATTTGTCAATCCAGAACTGATTAATACGTAATGCTAACTGCTAACTAAAATGTAAAATGAAGTAAAGAAAACATTTTTAAAATCACAATTAGCAGAGCAATCCATGTTTAAGGGCATCACTTTTATTAGTATTGGCAATATTATTTGTGTAAATGAAGCATTTGAATGTCCTATCTTTTAAAAGTATTTTATCGTATACTGTATCATAGAAGTTGGAGGTACATAGATTGTTTTTGCTAAAGTGGAAAATTCCCAAGTTCTCTAACATAACTTTTTAAATGTAGTTTTTCATATTAAATAGTTATGAGTTATTGCTGTGTTACATTGTGATGTTTATGTGTTTCAATGTTTTTTGTCTTTAGCAGCATAATTTATATTACTTTTTCAAATGATGTAGCTGCAATAATTGTATTCATCATGACTTTGGTAATTTTTAACAAAATTTTAATAGATTCAGTGACAGTCTGTAGTGATTATTGCATTGATAATGTTTTACATGTCCAGGTTCTATATTTTTTCTTAAATGGCAAGAAAACACAGAGATGGTATAATCAACTGTATATGGCTACCAATAAAGAATCTCTCTCAGATCTCTCCTGACTGGCATTCTGTAACAGAGGAGACTGCCTGATATTTAAAGTATTTAATGTCCTCATAGATTGGAAATCTCCTAAATTGATTAGAAATTGTATTTTTATGAAAAACAATTTGTACTCATTTTTGTGTATTTATTGCAGTATATGAGTAATGGCAGCCCTATTTGTTTTATACATATATTATTTATAACGGAAACTGAGTATTACACTAATATTCATATCTTGAACTGGATGTGTGTGACAGTGTTTGCTGGTAACGACTCCAATAAGTAACTTGAAAACAGCGTTTCATTATAAAAGATAATGAAAGTGGGGGAGATCGATCTTTGGATGAAAACAGCTACCCTTGAAAAGTAGTTTTAAAAACACATAGCAAAATATTTCTGTGGAAACCTAACACTCAGAAAGCATATGTTAAATATTAGTACATATTTTTCCTGTTTACTTCTTCATGTTTTTTCTTTTTTGTGCTTTGATTCCATACTTAAATGGAGCTGCAGCTAAGTGAACACAGTGCTTACCGCAGCATTGTGTTCCAAGTGGAAGGACAGTTGTTGGAGGGGATGTGAATTTCTACTATTTATGTTTCGGTTACATTGTTGCCTAAAATGGCTCTGGATAACATTTTTGGGTTAAAAAGTGTACTTTAAAGCCACCATAGAAAGTATTTTCTGATTTACTGTCCATATGAACTTTATTGTATACACACACACATATACATACATATATATAATATTCCTTTATCAGGGAAAAAGTCAGTAAAATTGCTGAATTTTAGTAATTGATAATTTTAGCAAATCCTTAATTCCCTCATGTATTTTATAATTATATTAAGTAATGCCATTTGTATCTTAAATATCATACAAAAAAGCTAATTTGGCTTGTTAAAGATCAAAATAGAATCCAAATTCTTAACAGAAGATCCTTTTTACCAAGAGAAGTTGAAATATTAATTAAAAAGTAAGGTTTAAAAATCATTAATGCAAATTATAATGTTCACTTGCTCAGTATTCTTGGTCCCTGTTATCTCAGTCAGTGTCCTAGAGGCTATTTTATAAGAAAGTGTGGACTTAGTTTAAAATTTAACAATATATTTTATATGAAAATTTTATAATTATGTTTAAAATAATGACTTTAATTTGTGGTCTTTTTAAATTGAGATAACTTTAGCTTAAGGGATATTCTGTCGTATCCTGTCAACTTAGATTATTTGTATCTTCTTCTTTCCTTTTTCTCACCAAAATCGAATAAGTAGCCATTTCCCCTAATGAATAAGCTCCTTTTTAAGATGAATCAGTGTTTGTTAGAATCCATGTAAATTGATTTACACCAGCACACTGTAAAGTACTTTATGTCCCTGTTCTTATAAGCCAAACATTTACAGATAACAGAAATAACTTGTGTCCTGAAAGAGTTTGGATGAGACTCACTGACTGAGATGTAACTTAACTATTGATACTGTTTTGTGGCAGAAGGTTTATCCCTATTTACTGTGATGTTGAGTGGAATGGGATATTTCAGGGTGTTACATTGGAATACCCAGATGACTGTGATTTAGATTGGGCAACTACTTTCCCATATCTTGTTTAGTCTTTGCCCAAAACTCCTGTCTCTGGAGTTTTCCCAGTTAAGTAAGACCTCACTCTGAACCCTGAAAGAAAACCAAATATTGGAATGATTTCAAATTCTGCTCAGCAATTAGATCTGCTTCCGTAGGACCCTCTGTTACCCAGCTGTATATACCAAACTCTAGCATTAGTGTGCAAGCAAAACAGCCTAAGTAGGCGATGATATTTGCTTAGGTTTCTGTGTGTCTTTTTAACTTGCCATAAGGACTTTAAATAGTAGTTTTCCTTGCCAGTCCTACTTATTTTAAGAGTGGAAGAATAGTTGATTAGTAAAGAAATCCTGCATAAGCTTACGTATAAGCCACTTTGCTGAATTAATTAGAAGAGAGAGGAGAAGGAAAGGAGAACTTAGAAGGGCTGGTTTTTTTTAAAGAACCATGAATACATATTCTTGTTCTAGATTGATATATGGGTGTTTTTTTTTTTTCTCAAGGTCCAGTTCTTTATTTGTGAAATGGGTATAATTTTGACTGCTCATAGATTTGATATAAAGTGAATGAATTATTTACTTTAAAGCATTTTAAAGTGTAAAATTGGTTTATAACTTTTACAAACATAATCATTTTACTTCTGCTAGGGTGCATTAAGCTGTACAAATTCTAAAATAACGTGGTTTGTGTGGTTCACCAATTTTATGAAGTTTCAGATGATAATACATTGAAGACACAATAGAATTGTGTGAGAAGTTATTTTGCAGAATATTAACCCATCAAGTTAACAATTCCCTTTAACATTTTGTGTGTTAGTAAGACATAGGACTTTCATATTTTAGAGCTGTAGGGACTTGTAGTGTCTATTCAAGATCTGACCACTCTGTCCATTTTGTACAAGTTGGATATTGATGGAGGGTTAAAAATGCTGTGACAGTCCATATTGCATGGTGTATTTGCTTCAGTTAGAGCATGTGTGGTGAGGGCAAAGTGGCCAATTTATTCATTATAAAAACCATTGGTCTTAGAAACAGCAGAGATGTTTACTCCCACTTCTTATGTATTTCTGCAAGCACATGACTCAGAGGTATTTCTGAGTGCCCACTTGCTTGAGAAAGGTATCATTTTCCTTTGGTTAATGGCGACTTAAAGTTTGGAAGTTCCTAGGGACCTAAATGTGAGGTCTTGTTAAAACCTTTCCAATCGCACAACACAAAGTCTTAAGGTGGAGATGTTCTCCCTGAGTTCACCCTTCTGCGCTCAAGGGCTATGTCTCAGAGGGGTGGTGTGTGCTAAAGGCTGTACCTTGGAGGGGTCGTCTGCAGTCATGAGGTCGGCTGATCGGGCCCCTGCACACTTCAGTAATTGGGCTTTTTGTGAATATCTAAAATGAAGAGTTGTAATTATCTTTTCAGAAATGGGTTGGCAGTGTTTGATCATATGGTCAAAATTAAGTCTAGTAGGATATATAAGTCATTAGTAAACTTAGTTTAAATAAGGCTTAGTTTAGGAAATGTAAGCTTTAACAAAATGTAACCAAACAGGACTTGAGTGTCTAGAGCTGTTTTCCTCACGTGTGTGTTATGGTTTAGCATTTATGAAATGTCTTTACCCAGAGTAGTTTAATGTGACTTACAGAACCAGTTTTCAGTAGCTACCAATCACCAAATTGCTGGGCTTTTGTTTTGTTTTGTTTTGTTTTTGTTTTTGAGTATGTTATTTATCAGCGGTATCTGCCAGTTGTAACAAAGCCCATATTAACCTTCTTTTCTTAGAAAAGATATAGACCTAAAAAAGGACTTTAGGTTAACATCACCATAATATTTAGAATTTCTCATTTTTAAATAAGAAATAAAAAGCACACTTTAAATTGCATTTTATGCTTTTAGAGGCAAGACCACTATGTGCCTCCTTACTTTGCTGTTTTCCCACAGCAACAAGCCTAGTGCTAGGCACACGGGTGGGTGCTTGTGTTAATTGCTTGCTAATTGCTTCCCAGTATCCTCCAAGTTTAGATTTTGATGTGGCAGAGCCATTCCATGATTGTATCCAAGAGTACAATTCATAAAGTATACCTCTTCAGTGGACACAAGGTACCTACCTTCTCTTTTTTGTCTCCCCTCCCCCTCTCCCAACCAAACAATGTGAAGGTAGGGTTATGGCAGCTTTACTTACTCCAAGAGTCCTCCAGTTTTACAAGTTAACTTGACTACTTTGTGGTAGAAATCTGAATTGATCAATAATTTATTCCTGTAGATCTATGATGGATTCATTCTTTCTGTAACCAGAAAGAACTGCATAATCAGAGACATCTTTTTATTTTACAATATATTTGTCTAATTTATCTGTTCCTGTTCTCAAAGTATCAACCACAGTTATGAAGTTATGCCTAGCCTGGTGAATTTCCAGTAACATTAAAATGTTTCTTTATCCCAAAACCGTGAAAGGTCATTTACCCTTTAATGTCAAGAATTGGACTCTATATTGGGTCCTGCGTGTTGCTTAATACCCTTCATTACCCTTTGGAATAGAACAATCATGTGTCGCAGTGGACAAAATCATGTGGGCATAGAGAAAATCTGTCTATGTATTTTATGGGCTTGTTTATCCTGAATCTTGTCTTTAAAACTTTAAATTTGTTGGAAAAAGTTAATGTATAGCTAATACAGCATTTTAGAAGAATATTAGCTCTGAATGATCAGTCCCCACACTTGCTGGCTGATTTTAATACCTCTGTGAGGGTATTAAGGTTGAGAGAGCAAAAAAATTTGCATTACCTAATATTATTTTATCAGAGGTCTGATATATAGTTTATTGTAAAAGAATGAAATATATAGAGCACCCCCAAAAAAATAACTAGCCATGTTATTCCCAAACCTCCATTATGAGCAATATTTTCGTGTTAGTTGTCAGTGATAGACTATACATTTTGTATGCTTTTTAAATAGAGAAAGTGAAAAATAATCATTGTTACCAGAGGTTTTTGTCCACCTCTGTTTTACAGAAGTTTGCCTTCCATTTGTTTGAGAGGGAAGTCAAGTAAGATAGGAGAATATCTTTTCAGGAGGTAGAATGATATTTCCTTATAAAAGTGACAATCAAGAAATAGTCATTTGTATACTTAACTTGCCAAAGTTTTAGAAAGAATTTTACATTCCTGACCCTAAATCCACTATCCCACCCACCCAGGATTCAGAAAGGGCTCAGCACAGATCCAGGTTTCCAGGGCCCAGGTCATTTTGTTTTCAGTCCAGGGCCTCTATGCTTGCACATGGCAAAGGCATGGATGGCACTTGTGCCCTAGGACGCAGTGTGTGTGTTTGGAGGCAGGGGGTTGGGGTGGGGGGTGGGGAGTGATCTGTGTTCAGACTCATGATTGTCCATTTTCTGTCAGATCTACAAGTACTATCTATGGGCTAAAATGCAAGTTAAACCTATTCAGAATGAGGTGGGATTTTAAAACAAAAAATTACTAGTGTTATTATTTCATTTCCCCAAGTTGTATCTCAAATGTTGGGGAAATGCTGCCTTGACTGTTTCACTTTGCAAGGTTTTAGTAGATACCAATTTAGTAAATTAACTATACTGTCTGTTCAAGATACCAGCAGGGTGTATTTTGCTGAATTGATAAATTACTCTACTTAAGGACTAACAAATCATTTGGTAAAATCAGGAATATTATTTCTTTTCATTTACTAATAACTTTCCAAGTTATGTTCTGTTGTTGAAAGTTTCTGTAATTTTTTCCTGTCACACCTTTCTATTGTCTGACCTTAAATAAAAATGTTTCTAATAATATCTGTCTAGCACTGTGTTGCTTTCCTTTAATAAATCTTCTTCCTTTAAAGATAGAATACAAGGAAGCATGTACTCATATAAGAACTTACAAATGG
This sequence comes from Crocuta crocuta, assembly GCF_008692635.1. Classification (NCBI taxonomy): domain Eukaryota; kingdom Metazoa; phylum Chordata; class Mammalia; order Carnivora; family Hyaenidae; genus Crocuta; species Crocuta crocuta. The sequence continues at coordinate 874,260 of NW_027531896.1, read as the reverse complement.
AGCCCATCCCAGGGCTTCCTGAAAGAAAGATGGTAGTCCTTCAGTGTGTCTGAGGTACAGAGATTGTGCTTCCCGTAGCCACCCAGATCAAAGCATCTTACGTCCTCTATTTCCTGCGACTGCCTGCATTCTGGATATGTAATTATCTCTTACGTGAGCTCACATTCATTTTCTATTAAAGGATCTGAATCTGAGAGGTTGCTAGCACATGTACTGCTTAGAGCGGAGCAGGACACCTCAGGACCAGAGCGGGACCTCATCACAGAAGGAGGGCTCAGAACAATGGGGGTATGTGCTTCCCTTCGAGGTGAGGAGCAACAAAGAAGTGACTGATAACTTTTCATTTGAGTTTAAAAATGTACTTTAAAGCCACCATAGAAAGTATTTTCTGGTTTATTGTCCACATGAACTTTATTGTATACACACACACATACATATACATATATATAATATAATGGGGTAAAGAATTTGAAGCAACAAAGGCACCTAAACAAAGTTGCAAATTAGAGAGGATAAAGGGTGACAATGTGGAGGAGAGAAGAAGTGGAGGTGGGGGAAGGGAGCAAAGGGAATAAAAGGTCGCAGTCAGCAAAGGGGAAAACTGCAGAAAGAAAGCCCACAAGGAAGAGAGTGTCAAGAAGGAAGAGGTCCCTGGAGGTAGATGAGTCAAGAACTCAGGGAGACCAAATTCTGAGAAGAGCCCATTGCATCTGACAAATTGGAGAAAAGAAAAATGAAAAATTAAGCCAGATTTTTGAAGGATTGGTGGATGGTAAAGAAACAAAACAACAGCGATAGACTAATATCTCCAGGAACTTGGTTCTGAATAGTAGAAGACCCAGGGAATGTTTCTGAAAAAAAAAGGAGACTCAAACATGAGCCAGAGAAAAGGGAACTCAAAAAGAGAAGCAAGCACTTCCCCTGCTGGCCAAGAGGGAGTGACAGAGACTAGGTTATACACACATCCTGCATCCACAAAACAGCCAGATAAAACATAAACAGTAGTGTTCAGAGTTGGACCCCAGGCAGCATAGGACACTCACCCTTAAGAGAGATTAAATCCAATAGGCAAGTGCTCGCTTCGGCAGCACATATACTAAATCCAATAGGCAAATTCACACTTCTTGCAGATTTCAATACCCTTCACTCAAAATGGATAGAAAAAGTAGAATGAACATCAGGGAACATCACGGAAGACTTGCGCAACAGTGTCGATCAACTTGCTCCAACTGGTGTTCATAGAACATTCCACCTAACAACAGCAGAGTGTACATTCTTTCCTACTGCATGTGGAACATTTATTGAGATAGACTGTACCCCAGGCCCTAAAACAAAGCCCAGTAAATTTAAGAAGATTTAAATAATGCAAAGAATGTCTTTTGACCTCAAAGGAATTAAATCTGAAGTCAANCCCCCCCCCCCCAATACTTTGAAACTAAATAACACAGTTGCAAATAATCCATTGGGTCAACAGAGAATTCAAAAAGGAAATCAGAATGTATTGTGAGAAAAAAATAATAAAACTTGGAGGCTAATGCTAAAGTAGTGCTTAGAAATCACTGCAGTAAGGCAGAGGACAAATATATGTTTGCACGTATAGGAGGATTAGGAGGAACTTGACGGAGGAACAAGGGGGAGAAGGGTGGAAATAGTGGGGGAAAGGGAGAGAGGCAAACCATGAGAGACTCTTGAATGCTGACAAAAACTGAGGACTGATGGATGTGGGGGGTGGGGGGATGGGCATGGAGGAGGACACTTGTGGGGATGAGCACTGGGTGTTATGTGGAAACTAATTTGACAATAAACTATTTGTAAAAAAAAAAAAGAAATCACTGCAGTAAAAGCCTGTATTAGAAAAGAACACTACAGAATAATGATCTCTGGTTGCACATTCAGAAACTTGAAAAGGAGAACAAGTTAAGCCCAAAGTCATGATATGAAATATCAAAGAGGGGCACCTGGGTGGCTCAGTCGGTTAAGCGTCCGACTTCGGCTCAGGTCATGATCTTGAAGTCCGTGAGTTTGAGTCCCATGTCGGGCTCTGTGCTGACAGTTCAGAGTCTGGACCCTGCCTCGGATTCTGTGTCTCCCCCTCTCTCTGCCCCTCCCCCACTCTCATTCTCTATCTCAAAAGTAAATAAACATTGAAAAAAATTTTTTAAATAAAAAACCCCAGAAATATAGGAAAGAAAATCAATAAACCAAAAGTTGGTTATTTAAAAAGATAAATAAAATGGATAAATCTCTACATCCATCTTTCAGAAGAAAACCTAGGAGGAAATCTTGTGACCTAAGTATGGCAAAGAGTCCTGAGCATCTGAAAAGGCTCACATCACAGTAATCATGCTGAAGGAAAGAAGCCAGAGGGGAAAGAATACTACTATATGATTCTAGTTTTTAAAAAATCCTAGAAAATGCAAGCCAATCTTCAAGTAGCCACGCAAACCCATCCTTGTAGGAAGCCCATCCCAGGCTAACACAAACCTTGGTTTCCCCATACCTTGAACTTGACTGACCTCCCCAGTGTAACCTACACATCTTTTAGGACCTGGCTTCCTGTACAACTGCTACTGTTCTCACTTCGCAACACCTTAATAAAGGCTTAAGCTAATGGGGGCCTGGATGTTTCTCCCCCTCTTCCCACAGTCTCTATGTGATGTTCCTTTGAAGCCCAGAAACAGAAGTATCGTTCCCAGGGGATCAGCCTCACCAGGGGCCCAGGGACATTCCCCCTCACCGAGAGGACTGCCAGCGCAGCTCTGTGCAAAGTCCAGCCCCGGTCACACCGCATCCACCCAACCCACATGCCACCCTGTGTCCCCATGGGCTGATTCAGCCTGAGAGTCACTCCCCACTCTGGGCTGCCCATCTCAGGGCCAAGGCACACACATCACCAGACAGTATGACTCAGAGAATACTTCTCAGCCTTTAGAATGCTTCTGGAACCAGGGCTGCGAGTGTTGGGGGACCTTCTGTGCTTGTTTTTCGCAGGCCCAGCTCATCATAGTCCAGGTCCGAAGTTTCTCGAAGTCTGTGCCTTAGCAGTTTTCTTCTCCACTGCACACAGAAGGCAGCAACTTCCAGTTCCTCTGGATCTGAGGAAGGCTGTCTCAAGCCCTGGATGAGAGAGAGAGGTAATTACGTGTCCCGGGGACACTGTGCACACTTTCCTAGGGTCAGCTGACGTGAGCTCTTACTTAGTTAGCAGACTCCCCTGACTGAAGGCGGAGCTCATTTTCTGACACATTGGCCCTAATTTCTTTTTTAGTTTGTATATGTATGTATGTAATCACTATACCCAACATAGGGCTCAAACTCATAACCCCAAGATCGAGTCATATGCTCTTAGAGCGCCTAGGTGGTTCAGTCAGTTGAGCGTGAAACTTTTTTTTTTTAATATTTTTATTTATTTCTAGGAGAGAGAGAAAGAGACAGCGTGACCAGGGGAGGGTCAGAGAGAGAGGGAGATACAGACTCTGAAATAGGCTCCAGGCTCTGAGCTGGTCATCAGCACAGAGCCCGACGCGAGGCTCGAACCCACGAACCGCGAGATCATGACCTAAGAGAAAGCCGGACGCTTAACCTACTAAGCCACCCAGGCGCCCTGAGCATGAAACTCTTGATTTCAGCTCAAGTCATGATCCCAGGGTTATGGGATCGAGCCCGGCATTGGGATTCTCTTCTCCCTCTCTCTCTCTCTGCCCCTCTCTGCTCACACACTCTCTCTAAAATTAAGTTAGATTAGGTTAGATTAGATTTTAAATTAAATTTAAAAAGAGTCACATGCTCTTCTGACTGAGCCAGGCCAGGCGCCACTGGCCCTAACTGAATAGAGATCAAGGAATTGTGTTTGAAGGCATCCTCTTAACTAAAGTCTACTCATTCCCCCTCTCATGAAAGAAGCACAACAGAACAAAGGACCTTATGTGGGTCAGGATCAAATGTTCTGAGAATGTAGCCAATTAAAAAATTCTCTCTCTACCCCAAATTCTGCCTCCTTTTGGATCTTGCTTTCCTCATTTTGCATTATGCAAACTATCCATGGGTCTTTGGCCAGTGGCTTACACAGAGCCGGGACACAGGTGCCCACGGCAAGGACACAGCCCCGCCCTCAGGTTCTCCTGCACTCAAGTGGCCTGGAGACTGGCCTGTGGGGACTGGCCCACCTCAAGTGGTGCTGCAGGGTGAGCAGGAGGCTGAGACGGTGGTCATGCCAGCAGGGAGGGACTCTGCTCCCTAGGGGCCAGGCCTGAGCTCTTTCTTCTCTTAGGCTTTAGGAGACTCTGGAGCCCATTTTTCAAATGCTTCTCACCAGGTATGTCTATTTGATGTGCTCTTTGAGCTTACCTGGTACAAGTTGCTTTAAACTTGAAATTTTTCATTCTATTTATTTAGCACCTCTCCATGCACCAGCCCACAATTCTAGGTCTGTGGCTTCATGGAGTTTACTTTTTTTTTTTCTAATTTTAATTACAGTAGAGTTAACATATGGTGTTACATTATTTTCAGGTGTACAATACAGTGATTCCACACTTCCATGCGGCAGCCAGTGTTGATCACAATAAGTGCACATGGAGTTTATAATTTCTTTTAATTAATTCATTTATTTATTTTGAGAGAGAGAGAGAGAAAGAGAGGCAGAGAGAGAGGGAGAGAGAGAATCCCAAGCAGGCTGCCTGCTGACGTTTGGCTCGAACCCACAAACCATGAGATCATGATCCGTGCCAAAACTGAGTCAGAAGCTTAACCAACTGAGCTACCCAGGACCCCTGGAGTTTACATTTTCATAAATGTTCCTTTCAGCCTGTGACCCCAAGCTGTGGTGCCGGGCATGTGTAGTGTCTGCCAATGCCCGATTTTGGGCTTAGCACTTACCCGCAGACTTGCAGCTTCTGTGGTCCTCACGGTCTTGGACACAGCCCGGAGGAGCTGCTGAGCGTTTTCCAGCAGGAGCTCTTCGGAGGACTTGCTTCTGGCCAGAGACGCCTTTACACTTGAGAGTTTACAGGAAGAAAGCAATGTTACACCAGGGAAGAGATGCCATCTCAAATACTGGAAGGTTCTACAATGTGAGCCTCTTCTAGAAAGCGGGATGCCTTTCTAGGGACTATTCAGAAGAAAAATGTTCTGAAGGCAAAATGTAATATTTTAAAATCAAATTAGTATTTTAATACTAAGAAAGTATGAATCAGACAGTATCGACAAATTAACAAGAGGTATGTTTTTTAAGAAAATGACTGAAGAGACACAGCAGAACAAATACCAACATTAATATGTGAGGAGGGCAACAGGAAATTTTGTATATGATTATACGCAGGACTTAATAGTTCTCAGTGCACCTGGGTGGCTCAGTCAGTATGAAGCATCCACCTTTGGCTCAGGTCATGATCTCACGGTTCATGAGTTGAGCCCCACACCAGGCTCTGTGCTGACAGCTGGGAGCCTGGAGCCTGCTTCAGATTCTGTGTCTCCCTCTCTCTCTGCCCCTTCCCTGCTCGTCCTCTCTCTCAAAATATTAAAAATTAAAAAAAAAAAAAATTCTACTCAAAGATCAGACCGGTACTTCCTAATTAGAGTGCACACCTCAGTGATATCTGTTTTATAGTGAATGTAACTGGATTTAGTTACACAAGTCATTTCCTACAAAGGCAAAAAAAGATGTTGTGAAATTCACCTCCTTTAAAGGATTGAGGGCTTGATAAATATACCTGTCTTAATCATGTCTTTTTATTTTCCATATTCTGATGCACTGACATCTTAGGGCCTTGCTGACACCGGAAAAGACTGCCCCTTGCAGGGTTTGTCACTTCCTAGAGTCAGTAAACAACTCACTGGTACTTAAACCTGCAAGCCAGCTGGTCCAAAGCCCTGCCTTGAACACCTCCTTTGTGGAGCTTTTACCCGTGGGGCCTCCTGGGGCCAGGGCCAGGTACCAGACAACTAGAGATAATCTCTATATTCCAGGGCCCGTTGAATATATCCAATGTGGCCTATCCGAAATCCATTTGCCTTCTTCCCCTGTCTTGCCCATTCCTTCCCGCGAAAACTCCAGTAAAGGCTCTTGTCAGGTTCCCCCCTTGCTCCCTCTGCTTTTTGACCAACTCTGGCACTTCACTGTGTGACCCTGTGTGGCACACTATGCCTCCTGTTCCTGGGGATCTTCTTCCTCCAGGATGGTCATTTCCTCATTTGCATGTCTCACCATACCTTGTTGGGAGCCATTCTGAGCCCACTAGTCGAGAAAACTCCTGGTGAGGTTAAAGCAAGTTTGCACGGTCTCTTGCCAATCAGATGACGACCGATATCCACCCCCACTCAATTATTTCTGCTTGAGCACTGACCCCTAAGGTACCTCGCTGATCAATATCGGGAGTGACTTGTCCCCTTATTCTGGCCCTGGTAATGATGATTGCACCTTGTGAAGGAACTTATTGTGGGAACTTCTTCTTTTGATTATGGGAACAGACATCATGTCTCCAGAAGGCCGTTTCCCTCCATACTTTCCCTTGAGTTATAAACAGGCTATTGACCCTTACTCATAAAAGATTGACTTTTACATGTACAATTCTATTTCTACCATTGCATTAGTCCAAGATGTTCATACAGCTCAACATGTAAATCAACTAACCAAAAATGTCTCTCATGCCCTAGCTATTCAAGAAATCATAAAACTAGACACAAAGGTAAATGCCCTCGAAGAGACTATTCTATGTATTGGAAATGAGCTAAACTCTTTAAAGGTATGGTTGGCTCTCCGGTGCCGTAAAGAATATAACTGGAAAATCAAGTCTTGCCCAGAGGCAAAATGCCTAACTTAGAGAGAAGGAACAGATAAGGGCAGAACATAAGTTACTACATATCCCTTTGCTAACTGATGGTGTACAGCAACCCCTTCCCTAAGGCCTACTTTCCACAAACACCTTCCCTTACCCTGGCAGCTGTGATGAGGATGGATAAGAGTATCTACAAACCTATGACTTAATCTTAGTGTTATTAAAATGTGAACACCCCGTTATTTTCTTAGTTACTCAACCTCACTATAACTGGGGCAGTTCTGCGAGAAGACTTCTGTAAAACCTGTTTCTGTACATTTTCCAAAAACATCTTATCACAAAGAGCTATCCATTGTAAAAATTCCATTTCCTGATGCCACGTTAACATTTGACCTATAAATAAAGACACCAAAACTGACAGGACGGAGATGCCTGCCTGGTGATCAGAAAGGATCTCGGGGCTCTCTCACTCTCTCTCTCGCTGACACCGTCCATCCTTCAGGGACCCCTGCACCTGCCGGAGCCGACCTCCGACAATACCTGCCTGAAACAAATCCCAGGTACCCTCATAACTTGACCTGGAACTGAAATGCTAATATTGACTGAAGTTCCTGTGCCCTTGAGTAGCTAGCCTTAAAGTGATGCTGTATTATTTCCTGGAGAGGAGTAGCCACATTTTACTTTTAAATAATTGTTTAAAAAATGTGTACGTGCTGGTCTTGGCAATGTTATTTTTTTTTTTGAAAATATTTTTTTAATGTTTTATTTATTTCTAGGAGAGAGAGAGAGAGAGACAGCGTGAGCAGGGGAGGGTCAGAGAGAGAGGGAGTCACAGACTCTGAAACAGGCTCCAGGCTCTGAGCTGGCAGTCAGCACAGAGCCCGACGTGGGGCTCGAACTCACGAACCACGAGATCATGACCTAAGCGAAAGTCGGACGCTTAACCGACTAAGCCACCCAGGCGCCCCTTGGCAATGTTATTTTTATGCCTCATAGCAATGATAATAGTTTTAGCTATCAAACTTTCCCATAATATAAGAATATGACAAATGCAGGGGGTGCCAGGATGGCTCAGTCAGTTGAGCATCTGACTCTTGATTTCGGCTCGGGTCGTGATCTTACGTCCATGGGTTCGAGCCTAGTGTAGGGCTCTGTGTTGACAGCATGGAGCCTGCTTGGGATTTTCTCTCTCCCTCTCCCTCCCCCCGCCCCCCCTGCCTTCCCTCCATCCCAAATAAATAAATTAACTTCAAAAAAAAAAAAAAGAATATCGGGACACCTGGGTGGCTCAGTTGGTTAAGTGTCTGACTTCAGCTCAGTGGTTTGTGGGTTTGAACCCCGAATCAGGCTCTGTGCTGACAGCTCAGAGCCTGGAGCCTGCTTTGGATCCTGTGTCTCCCTCACTCTCTGTCCCTCTCCCACTCATGCTCTGTCTTTCTCTCAAAAATAAACATTAAAAAAAAAAAGAAATGAAACCATTCCGTTCCATGCTGACATTATCATGTTCTATATTGCCAACACAAAAGCTGTTCTAAGGAGACAATTAATAAAAACTGCTCAGCTCCAGAGTCTGGGCACATTAAATTAATAAATCTTTACATGAGCTCTGTATCGGTATAGCTTTTCTTAGGCTGATGACATTCATAGTGCTTTCACTTTGCAATTAATGTATTTTTAGATAATTGGTATTTTGGTTAAATATGCCTAGTATAAAAACTAATAAGAGAACTAATGGTCAAAATTTAACTGTGGATATAAAGTAGATATCAGTCATTTATGAACTCTGATGTGATGTGAGGGCTCAGGACCGCTGGAGCAGGTTCACAGCACTGTGAAGCAAGGGGAGCTTTGAAGGGGAACGGAAGTCCTGATGTATTTGGTTTTTAAACAGCCCTTATGGTTACTCTATGTTCGCACCTCCTCAGGAACTAGTTTTCCATGTTCAATCTTTTTTTTCCTTTCATATTCATATTACCCGATACAATCTTTTTGAGATAAATGGAGAAATGACAGTGGCTTAAAATTATTTTTTTGTCTTTTGTAATACTCCTGTATATTTTCAACATTTGTTTAGTATTCTCAACATAAGTGTAGACTCTTGGGGGAAATATTTTTTAAAGTATACAAAAAAAAAAAAAAAAAGAACTGCCTAAGCCCTCCGCCCGGCCCTGGAGAAAGCAGAACACAGCAGTCACAACTGAAGCTGTTTCCTACCTGGAGATGATACGAAGCTGGTTGCTCATTGTTTGAATCTGCTCTACCACACACAGAAGCTCCTGGGAACATCTTTGATCTATGCAGTTCTTAGCAATGATGCGGATGAGTCTGGCGAAGTTTTGTCCAGAAGTCGCAATTTTCCTAGCAGAGGTAATGAGCTGGTCTTTTGTCTATATCAAAGAGATGAAAGACTCAGAAGCAGGTAAAATGTGCCCTCGCAGGTTTTCCGTAAGAAATCAGCGGGCAAGTTGTAAAGCACCCCAAACTTGCCTGGGACGATGTACTTCAGCCCCAGAGTGAACATGTCTTAGCTTGGTCTCAAACCATGATCTCCCCAATCTTCTCCAAAGACTTTAAATAAGCTTGAAGCTTCAAGAAGCTTACTCTCCTGAAAGCCAGCAGAAGGAAGAAGTCCGCGCCCCTGCTTCTGTGGGAGAAGCACTGAAGGGAAGGCAGCCCAGCCTCCCGGTTGTGATCTAGCCCCTTTTCCATGGGAGCTGAGGCCCGCACTGACTCAGGGTTAGTTTTCAGCAGGTTCAGGGCAGAAATGAGGGCCCTGAGAAGGGCCAGGTATGGGGAACATCCAGGTGCCAGGGGATCTGGGCTGCAACAAAGGATGCAAAGGACTGCAGAGCTTCTTAGATGGGAAATGATCCTTAATGGGCTGGTGACAGAAAACAGCACCTTTTACCCAAATAAAATCTTCAACACAATGGTGTATGTTGAAGCAACAAATAGAGATAAAAGACAGAGACAAGCTCTTTGCATCCGCTAGCTCTCTCAATGTACTAAATGTGGGTTTGATGACCTGATTTCAGAATCACTAGTCTTTAGGATGAGAATGGAAAAGAATACGAAAAGAACAGGGGAGGGGAGGGTGAGAGAGTCCCCACCTTTCCCCCCGGGGGTATTTTATACAGTATACATTACTGCTACAGCCCCCCAGGCTGAACAATGACTGAGGAACGGCTATTGTTCTCTGCTGGCACACGGAAGGTGTTCCACAAGTATTTGTTGAGCAAATGGGGATGTGAGCTGCCTCGATTTGTGGCAAGTCTACAGTGAAATCACCTCCAGGTGGCAAGGGGAAGGGCTCCCCTGAAGAAGTCTCCGAGATGCCAGAGCAAACCCAAACCACATGAGAGTAATCTTGTAGACCTCCACCACGAAAGGAGGTGCTTACCTTCTCTGTCTCTCCAAAGGAGACCTTCTTCCAATTTTCCCACCTCCCTCCTGGTCTCCTCCAGCTCGGAGCTGAATAGCTGCTGATATGGTTGATTCTAGATTTATGTCACGGGATCGGACATTGTGCTTCAGGAAACCCTAAGCCCCCAACCCCTGTGCTGCCAGTTTCTCCCTCACCAGCTATTTTAAATTCTTTTCTCTGTTTGACATTGGTTGTTGAAATCTGGGAGGTATTAACATTGAGATGTGGGAGGTTTATGGGAGAATTCTGCAAAGGCACGCCATTTTACCAGGCGCCAGCCTCACTGTGAAAAATTATCATTTGAGGCGTCTGGGTGGCTCAGTCAGTTAAGTGGTCGACTCTTGATTTCAGCTCAGGTCATGACCTCACGGTTTGTGAGATGGCAGCCCTGTTACTGTCAGTGCAGAGCCTGCTTGGGACTCTCTCTCCCCGGCTCTTTCTGCCCCTCCCCGACTTACAGGCACTCTAGATACATAAATAAACAGACAAACATTTTGAAAATTATCATTTTTCAAGTCCTATATAAATTAGAATATCAGAGCTGTTTGGAAAGACAATGGGAGTCAACAGGAAGTAACCACTCCCTGTTGTGATGTAATGACCCTGGAGCAGTCAGTGAGAAAGGCTGAACAGGGCAGGGCAATGAAAGGTCTGAGTCTTGGGTGTGGTGGGAGTGCTGGGTTTGAATCAAGAAGAAAGGTAAAGAGGGACGCCTGGGTGGCTCAGTCAGTTAAGGGGCCAACTTTGGTTCAGGTCATGATCTCAGTGTTCATGGTTTCGGGCCCCGTGTCGGGCTCTGTGCTGACAGCTCAGAGCCTGGAGCCTGCTTTGGATTCTGTGTCTCCCTCTCTCTGCCCCTCTTCCGGTCACCATCTCTCTCTCAAAAATAAATAAATGTTAAAAGGAATTTTTTTTAAAAAAAAGAAGAAGGCTAAAGAGAGTTAGGATGGCCACACAGCATTGATGGTGGTCTCCAAAAGCCAGTGGAAAGCCACCCCCCCACCCACACCCCAGGCTTCGGTGGCCCAGCAGAAGGTTGCAGCTCTGTTACTTCTATTTGGGGGACTTTTTCAGGATGTAAATAGCTCCCTTCAGCTCATCCCCAAAGGTAATTCTGGCAAATTACCTTCCCCTGATGCAATAAGACCAAGAGTTAGTGATTGAGCCCAAAAGAAGAGGGGAAAAGAGAAGTGAACTCTAGGACACACCCAGATAGAGGAAGAACAGAGCAGGTTAGCACGCTACAATCCCCTCAGTGGCTACAATCCCCTCAGTGCGTGCAGTGTGGCCCTCCCTTTCTGGGAGCTGTCCTGCCTGGTCTGGTCCACCTCTGGCAGGGCAGCAGGCTGGTGGGGGCGGGGCTCGCTTCTTCCCCCATGGTACCCAGCCCTGCCACCATGGTGGCCCGCTGAAAGCCAAGTACCAAGATGGGTCCTGTCCTCCTCAGACTCCGAGCCATCAGGAGCACCTCCGTAGCCATCTCGCGGGTAATCTGGATGATTCTGCTCCCCCCTTCCACGTTGCCATCCTCTGGGAGCAGCTGGTCCGGCTCAGGGCCCGGCCGGGACAGGGGGCCTGCTGAGCCAGGTGCTGGGCTGCGGGGCTGCTCCTGCAAAGGGACAGGGCACAGCTAATGAGACTCCCAATGCTCAGACCTTGAAACTCCTGTGCGGTGTCAAGGGCCCTCTTGCCACTTCTTGAATAAGAGTGGGGGCAGTGCCTGGGCGGCCCAGTCAGTTGAACATCAGATTTCAGCTCAGATAGTGATCTTGCGGTTCAGGAATTCAAGCCCCAAATTGGCCTCTCTGCTGTCCGCACAGAGCCTGCTTCAGATCCTCTGTCCCCCTCTCTCGGCCCCTCCCCCACTCATGCAGTCTCTCAAAAATAAACAAACACTAAAAGAAAAAGTAAGAGTGGGAGTCAAGAGGGCTTCCTGATTCCCCACACACTGGCAGCTCAAGGCAATTTTCTCCACGTAGGTAGGGAAACGGTGAATCCCTATTCCTCCGTGGTCTGCTCATCCAGAGCTTGCATAAACTGAAAGCTGGCATCCTCAGATCCCAGTGCGGTTCGAACACCGCCTTTTCTCGCCTTCTGTGAAGTTTTAGGCCTTACATGGGAGGACTTAACAGCTTCTTGAGAAAATGCGGGAATCCTTGAATGTTCTCACTCTGGGACCCAGATACTTTCTCACCAATCATTCTATACGAAAGGACTTTAAAATTCTGCTATGAATAATTAGGAATTCTCTCCCATGGACTCACTTGTTAATTTTCTAGTGAGAAGAAAGCTACCAACCGCTGGCACCCAGAAGTGGGAAGGACACTCACCATGAAGCCAGGTGATTTTTTTATTGGACGCTTCGTGGAGCCTCCCCTAAGCCTTTTCCAGACCCTGGAATTGAGACAAGTTGTTCGGGCTTGGAGGCAAATCCAATAGCACAGGATGGAGAGCGGTCTTGATGTCTCTCTGCCTCACCCGCAGATCCTGAGCTCCTTAGGGCGGGGGCTGTGCCCTGGGTGCAGGTGGGAAGGGAACAGGGTGGGAGGGACCTCGGGCCTGCCCCCAGCTCTGCTTTTTCCCCAGTCCCCCAGTGTAGCATACGAACGCCTCAGAAGGGATATAACTGGTAGATGTCACTGTTGGAAAAGTGTGAGGTCTTGAACATGATAAGAAATTCTATCGAACTTTCGAGATACAAGTTCTGAGCCTGATGCGGGGCTTAAACCCACGAGCGAGATCAGGACCTGAGCCAAAGTCGGACACTCAACCGACTGAGCCACCCAGGTGCCCCTCTGTGCTTGTGCGTATTGAGGAGTCATCTGGCTTCGCTGCTATCCTTTTGGGTTGCTTCTCCAATTAAATAATTCCCTGCCTTCTGAAAACTATTCATCAGCCTTATGTTAGGCAGGTTGGGAATCTGAGGCAAGAGGCCTTAGGCTGTAGGGAAAAAGGCGCTGTGTCTGCTCTCCTCCCAGCTACTTTGGGAAGAAGGTCCCCTCTTGTGGTAATGACACTTCAGGGAGAAAAAGGAAGTAAAGAGTGGGGGGCGGGGCGCACAAGATCTGGTCGACTTTGTGTTGGGAGAAGGCCAGGGAAGGGCTTGGGAGGGTCCGTGCAGCCAAGCGTGAGGTCATGGAGGGGATGGATGGGGTGGCGCATAAAATGCTGGGCTCAGCACACTTGCTAGGGAATTTCTTGGGCACAGCCAGCCCACTTTGGTGACAGCTGGTATAAGTAAATCAGATGTTTGGGCTCCACGATGGCTGACTGTCCTGTCTGGTACTCTAGAAAGAAATGACTATGTGTGGAAGGTGTTCAACAGACCCAGAGCCCTTCTAATAAATCTTTTTGCCTGCACTGCCTCAAGCTGAATCCCTACCATTTGCAAACAAAATAACCCTGACTGGGGCCAGAGGCAACATCACAGAGGTGAAGGGGGCATGAGGCAGCCTGGCCCACAGGAGGGGTGCTGTCGGTCACAGCAAAGGGGGACCATTTCCAGTTGGGGCAACGTGGCAAAACTTCAGAGAAGTCAGTAATTATAGCCACTACTTAGAGGACCCTTCCTACGTGCCAGGCAAGTGCGAATATTTTACAAAGAAGGTTTCATTAACTCTCTGCCAGGCACGTATCAATGTTCCCCTTTTCTTGAAGTCCAACGTAGCTAAGAAGCTCCACTGACGTCTCAGAGCTGGGAAACGCTAGAGGCAGGCACAGCCCAGGCAGTCTGTTCTCAGGCTCTCAAAGGCTGCACTGTGCTGCCTGCCAGATGTGAATTACACACGTGGGCACCAAGACAGCTTTCTCTGGAACTTGGCAGTGGCCTTTGGTTACTAGAAAGAGGGCGGAAGGAAAGATGCTGACCATCCTACCGTGTCCAGGTCTGCCGCAACTGTCCCGGTGATGGTTGGGTCCGCCGTGCAGGACCCCACTGAGCTCCCTGGGGTGTCTTTTGGGACAGCACCCTGAGAATCCACACTGCCCACTGCAACAGCTCCTGAGGTGCCCTCCTCACAGTGGAGCTGGGGCTGGGCGGGGTCCCGTTCATCCCTGGGCTTCATCACTGCCACCTCATCACTGGGCTTCAGGCACTGGGCCAGGAGTGTCCAGGCCTTGGTGTGACCACCTTTCCAGGCCTGGAGCCGGGCCATGGCATGATGGGCCTTGGCTGCCCACTCCCACCGAAGCCAGTCCAGGGTGTGCATTCTCCACTCCTCTGAGTGTTCTTGGAGCACTGGGACCCTCTGGGCCACCTCCTTGGTGAGGACAAAAAAGCTCTCCAGAGCCGTAAGAAGGTCTTCCTGCCAGGGCCCAGACTCTTGATCTCCTGCCACAATTCCCTGTGCAGCTTGAATACCAGACACCATTCTTTCCAGAGAGCTTTCTGGCCTGGCCTGAGGTTCTTTACACACAGAGAGCCTCGGATAGAAAGCATCTTGGAAGACATGTTCATAATCTGCATTGATGATGCTAAGGTGGCCAGTCAGGGCCTTGGCTTGAAAGGAGAGCTCCAAGCAGAGGAGTTCAAAGCGCGTGGACAGGCTGGGAGATGGTTTGGGGGAAGAGGCCAAGATCTGTGCCACATCCAGCAGAGCATCTGTGAGCACATGAATCTCCCTGCACAAAAATGAGACCTGACATTTTATCTGTGCGTCCCCACACAGGAGGCTAGACAGCCTGGCAGCCTCTTGTAGCCTCTGAGAAACATCTTTCGTCTGGGCCAACTCCTCCCGCAGTCCCTGCTGGTCCTTGACAGCCTGTCGCAGGGGCAGTAAGAACAGGCCTTGTCTCCTGCTGAGTCTCTCCATGCACTGGAGCAGGTCGTGGACAGCCACTGACCAGCAAAGGCACCCATCCTCAATGCTCCCGTCCCACGACGTAGGGGCTTGGAGGCCTTCAGAAGCCAGAACCTTGTCCAACAGCTGTGTAGCATGAGTCTCCACCTCCTCCAATCTGCCTTGCATTTGGAAAAGTGCTTCTGGGTGCCCGGCTGAGTCAGGGTCCTTCTGACCCAAATCCAGAGGCTCACTTTTGACTGCTAGTTGAACCATTGAGGCCAAATTCCGCTGCAGCTCCAGGAACACTGCCATGTTTCCTGGAAGATCACCTGCGGGGTTGTAACAAAAGAGCTGTTGACACAGAGGGTACCAGTCACCAGCCCTGGCTACCAAGTCCTGCCTGGTTTCCCTGGGTCTCCCAGACAGCTGGAGAGCCACTTCTAGAAGCCCATTCATTCTAGCAGTTGTGCAAGGCTCTATCTCTGTTGCTAGGCCAATAATAGAAGGTGTTAGTGTTGGGATTTCTTGGAGTCCAGGCGTCCTCTCTGACCCCAGTGGCCCCTCCTCAGCCAAGGCCTCTTGAACTGCATCCACGGCGGTGTTCCGTTCCTGCAGGTTGGTGATAGCTGAGGTCACTGTCTGGTGGCTCTGGCTCTCTACAGCAAGGATGAGTTTGCTGATGGCTGGTAGCGGAGGGTCCCCACTCTGTGGATGGATGTCAGGAATCAAGGGGTGGGAAAGACTGTCCCTCAGTGGATAAGAGATGCCTGAATTGCTGTCCTGCAACCCAGGTTCTCCCTGGTGTTTCAATGTGGAATCCTGGAGGCTGGGGACAATAAAATAAGGTTGTTCCTTAGTAGTGTCAAACCTTTGGACTTGGTCCCGTAGTGGGCTGAGGATATCTGGGTGGTTAGTCCCATCCAGCCCTTCCTGAACGTTCTGGGCTGAACAGATCAGGTGTTTAGCCATGGTTAAAAATGCATCTGTGTCCTGAGCGCTGTGCTCACCCGAACAGCCCTCAGCAGCTGCACTCAGGAACAGGGAAGATCGCTCCAGCTGCTGGATCAAGACTCTCAGGCCATTCCGGAAAATGGGATCACGATCTCGGTTCACATACCTTCTCATCACCTGCACTATGTGTGTGGCCCGACCCTGTAAATACGCCACAAGTTGGGGAATGTCTCTGGAATCTCCCTTTCTCAAAGCACATGTAAAGATGTCCAAGTGCTTGGTCATTTTTTGAATGGACACACTCAGGAACTCAGGAATGTTGAGAACATCATCAAAACATGCCAGCAGGCCTTCCGATGCCCTGGTCCATGCCTGAAGCAGGGCCTGCAAGGCAGCAGGGCTCCAGTCCAGACCAGACCCTTGGGGGCTTTGTGAGAAAAGTTGCTGCACTCTGACCACAAGCCCCCAAAGGCCTGCCATGGTGACCTCCATGTCTTTGCCAGTTTGTTGTCGAGGGCAGCAAACCAAGACCAAGTGAGCCACTCTGAGCATCTGCTCGGCCTGCTCACGGAAAGCAGCAAGGAAAAGCTGGAGATTCTTCGGCAAGGCCTGGCCATCGCGCAGGATGCTGACGGGGCAAGTGGCCAAGGCGGCCTGGACCAGTCTTTGAAGAGAGCTTTGCGTGTCGGTGAACGTGTCCACGATCTGGTGCAGCAGCCCTGAGCGGACTCCCTGGGAGAGGGCCTCAGTGGCGGCCTGCAACTCCGCGCACTCCTGCCCCAGCTCCAGGCTGCTGGGGTCCCGGCCGCTTCCCGGAGGCCCGTCGATCGGATCCAGGCGCNCACCAACCCGCCGCCCGCACCATCTTCCTCGCCATCGCCGCGTTTTCAAGGAGCAAGACCTGTTAGGGCAGCCAGGGGAAGAGAAGCTTGAAAATGCTGGCATGTTCCTGGAGCGATAGCAAGAACAGAGGCAGCTATTTCCCCTTCCCCACTCCATTCCCCCTCATCCACCCCACCCCCCCAACAAACATCCAAGGCTAAATAGTATTGAATGTCAGGGCCAAAACAAAACAAGTCATCTAAGAGTGGCCTTTAAGGAAAATATTTGGCCTAACTGAAAATGTGAGGCTTCCTAAATTTGAGCTACATTTACTGTGGCTCCCAACTTGGTTTTGGATTGAGCATCTCCAGGTCATAAGAGGTGCGGCCAACTGTCTTAATGTGGTAACCGACACATAACTAAGGAAAACGTGTTCAGGAAGGATTTACTGTTTGGATGAGGATGATGGGAGCTGGAGAGATGGGCTGTCTGGGAAGTGACTCTGAAAACCTTTCCTAGCCTGATTCTGCCCCTCCTGGATGCCCCTCTTCATCCCCTGCAACACAGCTGGTACCCAAACACTTACAAGAGACTGCCCTTCTTCCCCCCTGCTCCTCCCATCAGCAGGTGCCCAAAGCCCTCTGGCGTTGCCTCTAACATCGCCCCGTTCCCAATCTCACTTAAATGAGGAGTTGCCAATATTCCTCGCTACACACATATACACATACACACAATAACCCATATATGAAAACTTTAATGATGAGTGCTAATAATAGTGTGATAATATTATATAGATCCTCACAGGCAGCAATGCTCCAACCTAAAAGAGTGGTGCCATATGGTGGAATGTCAGGAAAAGGGGGAGTCTTTGGAGGCCAAGAGGCTGGCTGGCCACTGGAGATCGTTCCAGCAGACCAGGTTTGCCAAACAGCCTGAGACCTGCAGAGGTTCCAGCAGACGTCCCCCTCAGCTCCTGGCCAAGGGAAAAGTGAAAAGTGAACCCCTCAGTGACACCTTCTTATTAGGGGCTAAGAGCCAAGTGTGGGGGGTGAGGGGCCACACATGGGTTTAAGACCACGGACCCTAATTTAGTAGCTCCCTGTGGCAGCTTCCCATTCAGCATTTATTAAATTGGTAGTGAACTCTGTGCTGGGATCCTGCCGGAAGCCTGGGCAGGGGTCTCTCTCTGCAGGGGACATCCACTGTAAGAATGACTTGCCCCATCTGTGCTTCCCAGCAATGCGCCTCAGCCAACCAGCTGGCCGGCTCTGATATCAGCCTCACCTTTGTGGTGTCCACCAGGATCTGCTGAGCTGTAGTCACTAGCTCCTCCTGGTGGCTTCGACATCCTGGCTGAAGATGGAGCTTCTGAGCCACCAGCAAGATGTTCCTCCCAGACAGGACCAGAGACTCAGCAGTAGGCCCCGTTTCCTCCCAGAGCCACTCCTCCTGCGAGTCTCCTGCCAGCCTGGACAGACACATTTCCAGTCAGCGCTGCCAACTTGTCCACGAATATAATGATACAAAAAAGAAACATACCCATAAGGAAGTTATGATACATGGAATTTACAGAGTACTATGAAGCCCTTAAATTGGTGACGTAGGTCTGTATTTATCGTGGTAGAGGCCTCTCCAAGACACAGTGTTGAGTAAATAAAACTAAATTATAGAATAGCATGTATGGCAAGATCTGATTTGTTTTCCATCATGTACGGATCTACATAGAGAACTCTCTCTCTCTCTCGAGAAGGAAAATCATCAAACTGTGGTTTTTTTCTTGGCATTTAAAAATATGCTTCGTTCCTTTTTGAACTGCTCTCATTTTTTTCTGCTGCAATGAACATGTATAATTACTACAAAAGAAAAAAAGCCTTTTTTGGTATGAAGGAAATATCTGGAATGTCATTTCAATCCATGTTATCAAGAGGAGAGATTTTTGCATAACAAAAATCAATTTCCATGAAAACAGATGTCCACAGCAATGGTCTTCATGTGATGCAAACATTTCCCTCTCAATAGTAATCTCCAATCACACAAAACAAAACAAGAAAAGTCCCACGTTGTCCTCTCCCTTATGATTATCCTTTGGAAATGAGGCTGAGCTCTGTGCCTTTGGCATTTTAGGCTGAGAGGACCCAGGAGTGCCAGCTGGAGTAATCACTAAGAAGCTCCCCTCGGCTTTTGGTTCCTTACCTAGTGGAAGCCAATTTCAAAGCCCCTCATCCTGGCTGGCCCCCAACATCCCCAGCTACCCTCATGTGGACTATACCTCGAGTTCCCAGTGCATAGAATCACACAAACCAAACAACCCAGCATGGCAAAATGCTAAAACGCTGGGAGTAAAGGGAAGAGGGAAGGAATGTGTGGCAGCTGTCTCCCTCCCTTACTTTACTTTTAATTCCTTGAAGAGTTTGCATATCAGCTGCAGTGGACATACAGTCCACTTGGCCTGTAAGTATGACCTGCCTGCCACATCATGACAGCTGCTCAGGGGCAGAACTGGGACTCCCACCCACACAGCCTGACTTCCTGGGTCTTCTAATTCCTCAATATTAAAAGGAAGGGAGAGGGGTATGTGGGTGGCTCAGGAGGTTAGGCGTCGGACTTCGGCTTGGGTCGTGGTCTTGGGGTTCATGGGTTCGAGCCCTGCATCAGGCTCTGCGCTGACAGTGTGGAGTGTGCTTGGGATTCTCCTGCTCCCTCTCTCTCTCTGCTCCTCCCCCACTTGCACTGTCTCTCTCAAAATAAACTTTAAAAACAAAAAAGGAGGCTAGAGAGAGCTGTCAAGGATCAGGGCTGTATATGTGAAAGGAGGCTGTGGAGTCTTGTGTAAAGGCGAGTCAAATGGTTATGCCCTAACATGATCTCGAGTACAGGTGCTTCATACAGAGAATGTCAGTAGATACCCCATGGTGATCTGCTGGACTTCTGCAAACCCCTCCCTCTTCCTTGAGACTTGTGAGACATTCTTCTATCCTTCCCTCACCCCTCACTCCCATTCCTGCTTTCAGATTTGGCTGAGATCATTTAATGTTATTCATTTGAAGCTATAGTTGGAATTTCCCTTAGCACTGCATCTTCTCTTCCAAGACTTTTGTCTATTAAGCATTCTAAGATATGAAACTATTGTCCTGTATGAAGGTCTTTTCTTCATCTTCCCTTACCTTGAGGTCTCTGGTTTCTGTTTGTGGGTTAGTGTTGTTTATCCTTATTTTTCTTGATTTTCCTGGCTTTTGCTGTTGCGGTACATGGTGGTAATACTCACTACATCCTTGCCCATCTGCGCTATATACGTTTTTCCTGTGCTCAGGGGAATATAATGGTAAGTGGCCATTCTTTGTGGTAGGACTTTCCTCTTGGCTGCCCATAGACCTGATTCTAGCACCTTCTGGCCTCCAGAGTTACAGGTGAGAAATCCAAGACCATTCTACTTGGTACCAGTCCAATTCCTTTGTAAGTAATTCATTTTTCTTGTGTCTGAAAGCACTTAGAGTTCAGGAGTTTTGCTAACATATGTTTTATGTGTATCTTTTTTCCTCAGTCTCACCGAGAACCACAGGGAGCAGTTTCTGTGTACAAATTTGGGTCATTAATTGGCTCAGGAAATTTTTCTTCTACTATTTGTTTAATGATTTCGTCTCAATTTCTTCACTTTTATCCTTCTAGAAGACCCAATATTTGCAAAATAGGTCTCCTGGATCTGTTCTCCAATTCTGGTTTTTTTTTTTCCTTTTAATTATTTTTTAAGGCTATTTATTTATTTTGAGAGAGAGAGTGCAAACAGGGGAGGGTCAGAGAGGAAAGACAGAATCCCAAGCAGGCTCCACACCATCAGTGCCAAGCCCGATGTGGGGCCTGAAATCATGAACCTCAAGATCACGACCTGAGCCAAGGTCAAGAGTCAGACACTTAACTGACTGTGCCACTCAGGCACCCCTGTTTTGTTTTGTTTTTCACGCATGATTTCTACCTTTCTGCTTTTACTCTCTGGTTTGAATTTTATCATTGATGATCTTTCAGATCATGCTTGGAGTCATAATTATAAACATTCTCAAACTTCCACTTCAAGCCATGAGGGTATCAGACTAAACTTCCCACCAAGAACAGTTCTAAAAAGATGGATAAAATAGTTTACTAAACCCAGAGAGGAGCCGAGAGACAGCCAGGGACTTATTCCTGAGTAACACAGGCCACGAGGCGGAAAAGCCATGCATAAAACAGCAGATACACCACGACTTCGGCAATCTCAACATGCCGAGAAAACAAAATCTAGAGTGTGGGTCTCATCAATGTGAAGCAAACCTGAGGAACACCCCCAGGATTCCAGCTGCACCCCAAAAGGCTACACCCTAGGAGTGAGAACAAACTAGAAATAGGTACCTTCTCCCAAAGACTGAAATTCGTCTTGAATCATCTTAAGGTTTCAATTGGATAAGCATGACCTTTCCCTACATTAATTGCCCACCAGAATATATTGAATTTTCTCTAGAAGGAGGCAATACTACATACAAGCACTAAAATTTTTCATTCATAAGGTACTATCTTTAATCTTTTTAAATTTATTTTGAGAGAGAGAGAGGAAGGGAAAGACGGGGGGGGAGGGAGAGAGAGAGAGCACAAGCCAATCAGGGGCAGGGAGAGAGAAGGAGAGAGAATCCCAAGCAGGCTTTGCACTGTCAGTGCAGAGCCTGATGTGGGGCTCAATCTCATCAACTGTGAGCCAAAATCAAGTCAGAAACTTAACCAACTGAGCCACCCAGGCACCTCTGTACTGTATTTAATTTTTAAAAGTTACCCCCCACATGAAAAAATAAAGGTGGCATCTCAAATTATTTGGGTAAAAATGGACTTCATAATATACAATGCTCAGGGAACTGAGTGCCGTCTGGCAAAACATAGAGAGATTGCTATTTCAAGATACATGCAAAATTGAACTCTGAATGGATTAGGGTATCAAATGTGACGTTAAAAAACATACGAATACTAGAAAAAAAACATAAGTGAATGCCTCTTTAATCTTGGTATCGGGAAACCTTTGTAACTATGATCCGAAATTCAGGGGTGCCTGGGTGGCTCAGTCAGTTAAGCATTGACTCTTGATTTTGGCTCAGGTCGTGGTCTCATGGTTCATGGGATCAAGCCCCAAATCAGGCTCCGGGCTAACAGCATGGAACCTGCTTGCGATTCTCTCTCTTACTCTCTCTCTCTGCTCTTCCCCTGCTCTCTCTGTCTCTTTCTCTCAAAATAAACAAACATTTAAAATATACATGTTTTTTTAAAACAATTTAATGTTTATTTATTTTTGGGGGGAGCAGGGAGGGGCAGAGAGTAAAGGGGAGACACAGAATTTAAAGCAGGCTCCAGGCTCTGAGCTGTCAGCACAGAGCCCAATGTGAGGTTCGAACCCACAAACCGCGAGATCATGACCTGAACCGAAGTTGGACACTTAACTGACTGAGTCACCCAGGCACCCGCCAAAAATACCCCCCTCTCTGACCCTCCCCTGCTCATATACTCTCTCTCTCTCTGTCTCAGAAATAAATAAAACATTAAGAGAGAAAGGGAAAATATCTGTAATCAGTCTATACCAAGATGTTCACAGTGGTTATCTTTAGGCAGCAGGCTTATGGGCAATTATTTTCTTCTTCATCTCATTCGTATCTTCTAAATGTTCATCATCCAACACATTTTTAAGCAAAAGGAAACATCTATCGTGTTGACCTTTTCTTGTGGGATCTTCCCTGAAGCCCTGTCCTGCCACCAACAGTATTCTGCTGGTGTGGCAAGCTCTTTCTGGCTTCCCTACAGCCTACCTAGCAGAGAGAGACAAGGGAACTTGCCAGTAGAACACTTACCACGTTTTGTGCTGACTGCTTCCATTTGTCCTGTCTTGGGAAGGGCCCAAGGAGCTGCCCAGAAAGCCAGTGGAGCCAAACCCGAGTCAGAATATGAATTATTTGCAGTATTGTCCTGATTGGTGAGCTGGACCATTTCCCATGGTCATGAGCATGGATAATTCTCTTTATAAATCACTTCCTTGCCCGGAAGAGACAATACAACAAAGGCATTCATATCCAAACAGACAAAAGAGACGTTTAACTTCTCACAAAACTGTGTGCTTTTTTTTTTTGTGGTTACAAAACCACTTTTTAAAAGACTTAGAAAGAGTATTAAATTACTATAAATTCACTCTGTTCTCAAACTCCTAAGTAAATTGTTATACATGTTCTGGCCAAGTTTCTTTCCATGAATGTTTTTCTTTTTATATAATTGGAGTCATACCATATACAGTCCCCAGCTCCATATTTTTTGTATGTGTATGTTCAAATATAGGGAACAAAAGTTTATCAGCCTGCCCATTTTTAAGTGTACCATTAGAGTGGCATTAAGTACATTCACCTTGTTGTGCAAACATGACCACCATCCATCTCTAGGACTTTTTTCATCTGCCCAAACTGAACCTCTGTACCCATTCAACAATAGCTCCCCATCTCCTCTTTTCTGTCTCTGTGAACTTGACTACTGTACATCCCTCATATAAGTGGAATCACACAGTATTTGGATGACTTGCTTATTTCACGGAGCATAGTGTCCTCAAGGTTCGTCGACATCAGAATTTCCTTCCTTTTTCCACTGTATCTGTGTAAATGTTACCACATTTTGTTTATGTGTTCAACCACTGATGGACATTTCGGTTGCTTCCACCTTTTGGCTCTTGAAAACGATGCCATTATGAATACAGGTGTACAAATATCTGGTAGAATCTTTGTTTCAATTCTTTTGGATATACACCCAGAACTGGAATTGGTCATATAGTAATTCTAATTTTAACTTTTTGAGGAGTTATGTACAGTTTTGAATCCTTTTTGTTTCCAGTTCACTTTACTTTTTAAATTTTTTTTCATCTTTATTCATTTTTGAGAGAGAGAGAGAGGGGGGGAGAGAGAGAGAGAAACGAGCAGGGGAGGGGCAGAGAGAGAGGGAGACAAAGAATCCAAAGCAGGCTCCAGGCTCTGAGCTGTCAGCACAGAGCCCAGTGCAGGGCTTGAACTCACCAGCTGTGAGATCATGAGCTGAGCTGAAGTTGGACACTCAACTGACTAAGCCACCCAGACACCCCTAATTCACTTAACTTTTGAGCAAGGGTATTTTTTCAACAATATTTTTGTAACTTTTTCTATAATTTCAAACACCCAAAAAAGTTGCAAAAATTATACAACTCCAATATATCCTTCAACCAGATTCACTAACTGTTCTCATTTTGTCATGTTTTATCATTCTCTCTTTTTCTCTTTGCGTATGTGTTTGTGTATATGTCTAGACAGTTCCAGATATCATGCTCCTTTAACCCAAAATGATTCAATGTGTATTTCCTAAGAACAAAGATATTTAGGAGCACCTGGGTGGCTCCGTCAGTTAAATGACTCTTGACTTTGGCTCAGGTCATTATCTCACAGTTTATGGGTTCAAGCCTTGTGTGGGGCTCCATGCTGACAGTGCAGAGTCAGCTTGGGATTCTCTCTCTGTCTTTCCCCTGCTTGTAGGTGCACATGAGTTCTCTCTCTCAAAGTAAATAAATAAACTTAAAAAAAAAAGAACAAGGACATTCAATTTCATAACTACAGAACAATCATCAAAATCAGGAAATCAAACACTGATACAATGTTCTTATCTAATCTAAAGTCAATATTCAAAACTTTGCTAGTTGTCTGCAGTCTGAGAACATGCAGTAAATTTAACTGTCAAGTCCTATCATGGGAAGTTTAAAGATGCCCCCGCCCCCCAATTCCCGTCCCCTGGCTAGTCATCAAATGTTAATCTGGTACTTCTGTGAAGGGGCTTTGCAGATGTAACTAAGATTAATAATCCCCAGCTGATCTTAAAAAAGGGAGAGTGTCCTGAACTACCCAGGTGGGTCCAGTGTACTCACATGAGCCTTTAAACCTAGAAGAGGAAGACAGATGGAGAAGTCAGAGAGGTTTGACGTATGAGGGGAACTTGACCTGCCATGGCTGGAGGGGCCACAGGGAACGCAGGCAGCTGGGAAGAGCAAAGCCCAGCCTCTGGCTAACAGCCAGCGAGGAAATGGCTTCCTCAGTCCCAGAAGCACAGGGAACTAGATTAGGCTAATAACCCTTAATAGCCTGGAAGTGGATTCTTCCCAGAGCATCTGCCTAAAATCCCAGCCCACAGACACCTCAACGTTGATTTGTGAGGCCCAAAATGGAGGAACCAGCCAAGGCCACCAACTTCTAAGCTGCAAAAATGTGAGACAATGAATGTATGTTGTTTTAGGTCCCTAAATTGATGATACTTGTTGTAGTAGCGGCAGGAAACTAATACACCTCCCTCAGTCTCTTTTACTCTGGAATAGTTCCTGAGACTTTCTGTATTGACTATTGACGTTTTATGAAGAGTACAAGCCAGGGGCTTGTACTAACTCCAGCTCAAGTCATGATCTCGTGGTTCGTGAGTTTGAGGCTCTACATTAGCTTAAACTTTTCTCCATGTAAAGGAATGCTACATGTTGCCCCCAATTAACAAACGTTCATCAACATTTTCAACATCTGTTTTGTAGGTTACGTTTCACCATACAGTTACATCATGCTTTCCCAGACTAGGACATTTAGTGTGTTTCTAGTTTTTCACAATTTTTATTTCTGTGGGGCCGGAAAAATAGCATCTTACCATTTTTATTTGCATTTTGTTGTTTGCTACATTGTTTGGTAAACGGTCTATTGAATCTAAGGTTGAAAATATTTTTCATACTTAAAATTCATTTTAATTTCTTCTTCAGTGAAACACCTGTACTTTTCCCACTTTTCTATTTAGGTATTTGGTTTTTTTCCTTGTTGATGAAGTTATGTGTTTATATGTTTCTCTTTTCTGTGTGCTCCACTGCTCCTGAAGGCAGAGACCAAACACCTTATTCACTGCTGTATTTCAGCACTTATAATAGTACCTGACACCTTACTACGAGGTCAATAAATACTTGTTGGATGAAAGAGAGGAATATTTATGAGCTCTCTTTCTGTTTTAAAGATATATCTGCAGGAATGATTTATCAGCTACCATGATAAAGGTATTGTGCTCAGTGACTTGTGTGGATTATTTCTCATACACTGATGATAGTCATCTGAGGGAGGTTTCATTACTGTCTCTACCTTCAAGGATGAGTCTCCCAGAGATTTCAGAAGTTAGCCATGGCCAGACAACCAGCAAGTAGTTGGGGCTGGCATTTAAACACAGTCAGTCTGGGGCGCCTGGGTGGCTTAGTCGGTTAAGCGTCCAACTTTCGCTTAGGTCATGATCTCGCGGTTCGTGGGTTCGAGCCCCGCGTCGGGCTCTGTGCTGACTGCCAGCTCAGAGCCTGGAGCCTGTGGAGTCTGTGACTCTCTCTCTCTCTGACCCTCCCCTGCTCACGCTGTCTCTCTCTCTCTCTCTCTCTTAGAAATAAATAAAACATTTAAAAAAATAAAAAAAAAATAAACACAGTCAGTCTACCTGCTGTGCATTTGTTAAGTTTGGGACAGTGAGGGGCGCCTGGGTGTCTCAGTCAGTTAGGCATCCAACTTCGGCTCAGGTCATGATCTCACAGTTCATGAGTTCAAGCCCCATGTCAGGCTTTGTGCTGACAGCTCAGAGCCTGGAGCCTAGTTCAGATTCTGTGTCTCCCTCTCTCTGTGCCCCTCCTCTGCCTGTGCTCTGTCTCTATCTTTCTGTCTGTCTCTCTCTCTCTTTTTTTTTTTTTTTTTAAGTTTGGGGCAGTGAAAATGTGAAACTTTTGTTGTAGTATTCAATTCTGTTTCATTCCTAGAGTTCGGTTTTGTTGCTACAACAGGCCCTTTTATATGAACCCTGGAACTGAATTTAATATGTAAATAACTTGCATGCAAGTTTTTCATGATCAGGCCCAATGCACTGAATGACAGATAATGCAAGTTCTGTCTGGACAACTCTGAAAATTCTTATCACTCTAATAAAAAATAGAGATTTTTGAAATTTTTGTGAAAGGAGAAAAAAATCTAGAAACCTTTTGATGGGACATATAATTGGCTTCTTAGTAGAAAACCAAACTAGTTCTGAAATATTTGTATATTGAAAGTACACTCCAACTAATAAGTAACAACATATGAAGTAGGTTTTCTTTATGTTTTACCAATTTATTTTCCCACCTGACTTCTTTCTGAAAGCAAGGCTCTAGTTAACCCTCTTCTTCTGCAAGCTTGTCAGAGTAAAGAGCTGGAGTTCTTTGAAATTATTTTTTTACCTTTTGGCAACTTGCACGAAGTCTTCACTAGCTTGGGCCAATTCTTCCGCCATCTTCTCCAAAGAGGCAAATCCTTCATTTTCCATGTCTTTCTTCTCCATCGAGATGATCAGATGGCAGAGCTGAACAGTCATTGGGGAGATGATTCTCTCAATGGCCTTGTTCTGTATCACAGAGCCAATGTCTTCAAAGATAAAAGATTCCATCTCTTCTAGTCTATGAACAGAAGGGTGACATGGTCTTAGCCCATGCTGACTGACATGTATAAATATTTCTCTGCCTTGATGTTCATCTAATTTTATCTCTACAATGGGAAAGAAATAAAAAATATTAAAGAGCTAAATGGGGGTAATTTTCGAGACCTTCAGAGGACAGAATATATTGTGGCTTAGCAGCAACATGTAAAAAAATAAAATAAGGACACACAAAACAGGTTTAGAGAAAGGCAAATAGGATGGAAAACAGACTTCCACATACAAACTGTATGAAACAGAGATAATTTAAGCAATGGTTAATCCAATTATGAAGATATGACTGAGGTCTTCATTATTTGTAGAACTACATACAGAGAGGAAAGAAATCTTGTCTAACTTTTACTCTATGAAGCGTCTCAGAACAAGGGATGAAAGCCATGTGGCGAGACAAAGTTCTGTCTTAGATTGAACGGGCATCTCAAATCAAAATTCTCAAAGATCCTAAGAATACTAGTACTTGGGAGTTAATAAACTTCCTTCCTCTGGAAGTATACAAGGCTGAATGACAACTTGAGGATGTTCTATAGAAATTTCAAGCATTGTGAAATGGACAAAATTGCAACGCTGACAGGTCTGATCATAATTACAAGAGTGTAGCCACCCATAGAGAACCAACAAGGTGGTGGGGGAGGGGGAAAGATGGACGTTTTTGCTTACCTTGATGAGAAGATACTTCCCACTCTCTAAGCCAAAGAGCAGACCACTGAATTCACTCTAGATGTAAGGAACCCAGTTTTTTTTCTTAAGCCAGCAGCAGAGATCTATTTACATCCTTGCCACAGTTCAAGACTGAAGCATCGCCCAGCAACTGTTAGTTGACTCTGTAACTGACGTCATAGGCAGGATTGCTAACAAACATCATAATTTATACATGGCGCTACGGAAGATCTGCTGTTTCTGCAGTATTAAAAACCTGCTTATTCATAAGAACAAGAACTAAAGTATGAGGGAAAAAAGCGAAGTGTTCTCATCAATCCAGTCATAAAAATAAGATTCAACTCTGAGCCTTCAGGCAGTTTAGTTGTGGGGAACGAAAAGGAAATTTGGCACCAGGGCTAATGAAAGGCAGATGATGAATCACTGAACAGTTTAATTAGCTTGGCTTCTTTCTAGTTCCCTTGTGTGGATTTTCACAAGGGTTTGTTGAGGGAATATTCTGGCTGTTTCTTGAGAACAATAAAAAGAATGGGGGCTTAAACTACAGGAAAAATAGACCTTGATTTGTACTAGGTGTGTACTGTGTTTCAGATGTTTTCCACACCTCAACGCACTTATTCCATAGGACAACTTATTTAGGTAAGTATTATTAAGTTTCACTTTATTAGTGAGGAAGCTGAAGACTATCGTGTATGTACGGTGCCAAATCTTTGAGCATGATTTCCTATTCAGATTATTAGCCATTCTTGGACTTTCAGTAAGTTCCTAAAGATGACAGTGTCTGAGTTGTGTCTGTCAGAAAAACAGAAACCACTCTAGGTATTTAAAATGGAGGGAATTTGGTTCAAGGAATTAATTACAAAAGTGTTGGGAAGGATAGTGATTGAGGCAGAACTTCTGGTAATGTTTAGGTGAAGATATTGTCAAATCCTCTTCCCTAGAAGCCACTGGAAATATGGACGAAATTGCCCCAAAACAACCATTTCGGCACTCTGGAAATTGACCAAAGGCATACAACAATCCGAGGAGTGTTTATGCTTAAGTACTTGTTGGACTTCGTGGAGCTCTGTGGCATTCTAGTCTGGGGCTGATTCCACCTATGCCATCAACTTGGGGTTCTACAAGGGCGGGAGGTCTATGAGGACCAGTAGCTTCTCTATTGCCATTGAAAACGGCTCACCCACCTACTAAAGAATGAATGGGCTAACCAAGAAGTTAAAGAGGAAATTAAAAAGTACATGGAAGCCAATGAAAATGATAACACGACAGCCCAAAACCTGCTGGGATGCAGCAAAGACGGTCATAAGGGAGAAGTATGTAGCAATCCAGGTCTTCCTAAAGAAGAGAGGTCTCATACACAACCTAACCTTATACCTTAAAACGCTGGAAAAAGAATAGCAAATAAAACCCAAAACCAGCAGAAGACAGGAAATAATAAAGATTGGAGCAGAAATCAATGCTATTGAAACCAAAAAAAACCCCAGTAGAACAGATCAATGAAACCTGAAGCTCGTTCTTTGAAAAAAATTAACAAAATTGATAAACCCCTAGGCAGTTTGATCAAAAAGAAAAAGGAAAGGACCCAAATAAATAAAATACAAGAATGAAAAAGAAGAGATCACAACCAACACAGCAGAAATACAAACAAGAATAAGAGAATATCATGAGCAATTATACACCAATAAAATGGCCAATCTGAAAGAAATGGACAAATTCCTAGAAACATATAAACTACCAAAACTGAAACAGGAAGAAAATCTGAACAGGCCCATAACCAGTAAAGAAATTGACTTAGTAATCAAAAATCTCCTAAAAATCAAGAGACCAGGGTCAGATGGTTTTCCTGGGGAATTCTACCAAACTAAAGAAGAGTTAACACCTAGTCTCTTGAGCTGTTTCAAATAATAGAAATGGGAGGAAAACTTCCAAACTCTTTCTATGAAGCCAGCCTTATTTTGATTCCAAAACCAGACAAAGATGCAGTAAAAAGGAGAACTATAGACCATTTTCCCTGATGAACATGGATGCAAAACTCCTCAAACAAGATATTAGCCAACCAGATCCAACAATACATTTAAAAAATTATTCACCATGACCAAGTGGGATTTATACTTGGGATGTAGGGCTGGTTCAATATCCTCAAAACAATCAATGTGATAGATCACATCAATAAAAGGAAGGACAAGAACCACATGACCCTCTCAATAGATGCAGAGAAAGCATTTGACAAAATACAGCATCCTTTCTTGATTAAAAAAAAAAAACCCTCAAGAAAGTAGGGATAGAAGGATTATACCTCGAAATCATAAAAGTCATATAAGAAAGACCCAACGCTAGTATCATCCTCAATGAGTAAAAACTGAGAGCTTTCTCCCTAAGGTCAGGAACAAGACAGGGATGCCCACTCTTGCCACTGTTATTCAACACAATATTGGATGTCTTAGCTTCAGCACTCAGACAACACAAAGAAATAAAAGGCATCCAAGTCAGCCAGGAGGAGGTCAAACTTTCATTCTTTGTAGATGACATCATACTCTATATAGAAAACCCAAAAGATTCCACCAAAAAACTGCTAGAACTGATCCGTGAATTCAACAAAGTCTCAGGATATAAAATCAATGCACAGAAATCGATTGCATTTTTATATACCAATAATGAAGCAACAGAAAGAGAAATCAAGGAATCGATCCCATTTACAATTACACTACAAACCATAAAATTCCCAGGAATAAATCTAACCAAAGAGGTGAAAAATCTATAGACTGAAAACTATAGAAAGCTTATAAAAGAAATTGAAGAAGACACAAAAAAATGGGAAAATATTCCATGCTCCTGAATAGGAAGAACAAATATTGTTAAAATGTCAATACTACCCAAAGCAATCTACATATTGAATACAATACCTATCAAAATAACACCATCATTCTTCACAGAGCTAGAACAAACCATCCTAAAACTTGTATGGAACCAGAAAAGACCCCAAATAGCCAAAGCAATCTTGAAAAAGAAAACCAAAGCTGGAAGCATTATAATCCCAGACTTCAAGACGTATTATAAAACTGTAATCATCAAGACAGTATGGTAGTGGGGCACCTGGGTGGCTCAGTCGGTTAAGCCTCCGACTTCGGCTCAGGTCATGATCTCACAGTTCGTGAGTTCCAGCCCCATGTCGGGCTTTGTGCTGACAGCTCAGAGCCTGGAGCCTAGTTCAGATTCAGTAGCTCCCTCTCTCTCTGACCCTCCCCTGCTCATGCTGTCTCTGTCTCTGTCTCTGTCTCTCAGAAGTAAACAAAACATTAAAAAAAAAAAAAAAAAGACAGTATGGTACCGGCACAAAAATACACACGGAGATCAATGGAACAGAATAGAGAACCCAGAAATGGACCCACAAACGTATGGCCAACTAATCTTTGACAAAGCAGGAAAAAATATCTAATGGAACAAAAACAGTCTCTTAAGGGGCACCTGGGTGGCTCAGTCGGTTAAGCCTCCAACTGTGGCTCGGGTCATGATCTCATGTTCGTGGGTTCGAGCCCCGCTTTGGGCTCTGTGCTGACAGCTGAGACCCTGGAGCCTGCTTTGGATTCTGTATCTCCCTGTCTCTCTGTCCCTCCCCTTCTCATGCTCTTTCTCTCTGTCTCAAAAATAAATAAAATAGTAAACACACTTTAAAAAAGTTTTAAAAATAAAAAATAAAATAAATAATAAATAAATAAATAAAGACAGTCTCTTCACCAAATGATACGGGGAAAACTGGAGAGCGACATGCAGAAGAATGAACCTGGACCACTTGCTTATACCATACACAAAAATAAACTCAAAATGTATGAAAAAACTAAAGGTAAGACAGGAAACCATCAAAATCCTCAAGGAGAAAGAGGCAAAAACCTCTTTGATCTTGGCTGCAGCAACTTCTTACTCAACATGTCTCCGNTAAAACTTGTATGGAACCAGAAAAGACCCCAAATAGCCAAAGCAATCTTGAAAAAGAAAACCAAAGCTGGAAGCATTATAATCCCAGACTTCAAGACGTATTATAAAACTGTAATCATCAAGACAGTATGGTANTCTCCGGCAGCAAGGGAAACAAAAGCAAAAATGAACTATTGGGACCTCATCAAAATAAAAAGCTTCTGCACAGAGAAGGAAACAATCAGCAAAACCTAAAAGCAACTGATGGAATGGGAGAAGATATTTGCAAATGACATATCAGAAAAAGGCTTAGTATCCAAATCTATAGAGAATTTATCAAATTCAACACCCAATAAATAAATAAATAATCCAGTGAAGAAATGGGCAAAAGACATAAATAGACACTTCTCCAAAGAAGACATCCAGATGGCCAATCAACATATGAAAAAATGCTCAGCATCACTCATCATCAGGGAAATACAAATCAAAACCACAATGAGATGCCACCTCACACGTGTCAGAATGACTAACATTAACAACTCAGGCAACAACGGATGTTGGCAAGGATGTGGAGAAAGAGGATCTCTTTTGCACTGCTGGTGGGAGTGCAGACTGGTGCAGCCACTCTGAAGAACAGTATGGAGGTTCCTCAAAAAATTCAAAATATAACTATCCAACAACCCAGCAAATGCACTACGGGTATTTATCCAAGGGATGCCGATATGCTGTTTCGAAGGGACACATGTGCCCCAATGTTTATAGCAGCACTATTAACAATAGCCAAAGTATGGAAAGAGCCCAAATGTCCATCGATGGATGAATGAAGATGTGGTGTGTGTATACACGTATGTATATATGTGTGTATATATATATGTATATATGTGTGTATATATATATGCATATACATATATATACACATATGCACACATACACACACACGAATATTTCTCAGCAATCAAATACTCAGCAATCAAAAAGAATGAATTTTTGCCGTTTGCAACTACGTGGAAGGAACTGGAGGGTATTATGCTAAGTGAAATTAATCAGTCACAGAAAGACAAATATCATATGACTTCACTCATATGAGGACTTTAAGATACAAAACAGATGAACATAAGGGAAGGGAAGCAAAAATAATATAAAAACAGGGAGGGGGGTAAAACCTAAGAGACTCTTAATATGGAGAACAAACACAGGGTTGCTGGAGGGATTGTGGGAGGGGGGATGGGCTAAATGGGTAAGGGGCATTAAGGAATCTACTCCTGAAATCATTGTTGCACTCTATGCTAACTACCTTAGATGTAAATTTAAAAATAAATAAATTTTAAAAAAAGAAAAAAAAGAAAGGGGCTCACTCAGTGTGGAGAAATGGATGAAGACATCCAGGATCTTTGTCAGTGAAAGTGATTTCCCAGAGGCAGGAGAGTCTATTACAAGACATACTACCCTTCAGCCTATAGGGGAATGGCACTGGATGGTAATTCAAATCAACAGAAAGCAGTGAAGAATTTCTAGAAAGTTACTTATGTAAGTAATTATCAAAACCATACACACATTTTTCTCTTTTCTCTTAACAGATTTAAAAATATAAGATTATGTAAAATAACAATTATAACACTATATTGTTGGATTTACAAGAATAAAAGCATGAAGGAGGGAACAGAGAATAGAACTACATTAAAGCAAATTTTCATTATTTTACCGGAATTAAATTAGTTTTGAGCTACAGCAAAGGTTCTTTTTTGAGATGCATATTATAATCCCAAAATCAAATGCCAAGAAAATACCTTTAAAAAATACCAAAAGTAGGGGTGCCTGGCTCTCTCAGTCAATCAAGGATGTGACTCTTGATCTTGAGGTCATAGGTTCAAGCTCCACATTGGGTGCAGAGATTACTTTTAACAAAATCTTTTTTTTTTTTATGTTCTATTTATTTCTAGGAGAGAGAGAGAGAGAGACAGCGTGAGCAGGGGAGGGTCAGAGAGAGAGGGAGTCACAGACTGAAACAGGCTCCAGGCTCTGAGCTGGCAGTCAGCACAGAGCCCGACGCGGGGCTCGAACCCACGAACCGCGAGATCATGACCTAAGCAAAAGTCGGACACTTAACCGACTAAGCCACCCAGGCGCCCCTTAACAAAATCTTTTTACAAAAATACTAAAAGTAACCAACAATGAATTAAAATTGCATATTAAGGCCACCTGGCTGGCTCAGTCAGTAGAGCATGCGATTCTTGATCTCAGAGCCATGAGTTCATGTCCCATGTTGGGCATAGAGTCTACTAAAAAAAAAAAAAAATAATAATAATAATGAAAACATTATCTAACATAAAAGAAGGCAATGAAAATGGAGAAAATAAAAAAGAAACAGCTAAATGAAAAATGTATAACCAAATCAATATTTATATTAAATTTGAATTCTCTAAACACCCTAATCAAAACATGGAGATTGACAGACTGCATAAAAAAGCAAGACCCAATTCTATCTACAAGAGATACAACCTTGATTCAAAACACAACGAAGTAGGGGTGCCTGGGTGGCTTAGTCGGTTAAGCGTCCGACTTTCGCTTAGGTCATGATCTCGCGGTTCGTGGGTTCGAGCCCCGAGTCGGGCTCTGTGCTGACTGACAGCTCAGAGCCTGGAGCCTGTTTCAGAGTCTGTGACTCCCTCTCTCTCTGACTGACCCTCCCCTGTTCGCACTGTCTCTCTCTCTCTCTCCTAGAAATAAATAAAACATTTAAAAAAAAACACAAACAAACAAGTAGAACATAAAGTGATAGGAACATAAAGTTCCTTACAAACAGGAACCAAAAG
Organism: Crocuta crocuta; assembly: GCF_008692635.1. NCBI lineage: Eukaryota > Metazoa > Chordata > Mammalia > Carnivora > Hyaenidae > Crocuta > Crocuta crocuta. The sequence continues at coordinate 839,603 of NW_027531896.1, read as the reverse complement.
AGAGCGAGAATGCTTCATGGGGTTGAACAGTGTCCTTCCAAATTTCATGTCTACTCAGAACCTGTGAAAGCAACTTTATTTAGTAATAATGTCTTTGAAAGATGTAATCAAGTTAAGATAAGGTCATACTAGATTAGACTAGGTCCTAATTCAATGACTGATGTTCTTTTAAGAGGTACGAAATTTGGACAGAGAGACAGAAATGCCATGCAATGATGGAGGCAGAGATTGGAGCGATGTATCTATCAGCCAGGAACACCAGAGATTACTGACAACCACCAGATGCTAGGAAGAACAGAGAAGGATTCTTCCCTAGAGCCTTGAGAGAAAGCATGGCTCTGATGACACCTTAATTTCAGATTTTGTAGTCTCAGAACTGTATGGAATCAATTTCTGTTGTTTTAAGCTACCCAGTTTGTTAGCAGCCCTAAAAAAAAAAATGAGGGGTGCTTGGGTGGCTCAGTTGGTTAAGCATCAGACTTCAGCTTAGGTCATTGTCTCATGGTTCATTAGTTTGAGCCCTGCATTGGGTCAGCTCGAGCCCTGCTTTGGATGAACCCCGCTTCTTTCTCTCTCCCTCTCTGCCCCTTGTGGGATTCCCTCACTCTCTCCCCCTCTCTCTGCCCCTCGCTCACTTACACCCTCTCTCTCTCTCAAAAAAACAAAACAAAACAAATGAATACAGGGCACCTGAGTGGCTCAGCCAGTTAAGCGTCAGATTTTGGCTCAGGTCATGATCTCATGGGTGGGCCCCACATTGGACTCTGTGCTGACAGCTCAGAGCCTGGAGCCTGCTTCAGATTCTGTGTCTCCGTCTCTCTTTGCCCCTCCCCCAACTCGTGCTCTCACGCTCGTTCTCTCTCTCTCTCTCTCAAAAATAAACATAAAAAAAAATGAATACAAATGCCTCTGTTATAAGATAAATAGTCTTTAAGGTAAGAAATACTGTTAGAGACAAATAGGAACATTGCATTAATGATAAAAAAGGGTCAATATATCATAAACTATAACAACTATAAGTGTAAATGCATCGTACAATAGAGCTCCAAAATATATGAAACTAAAATTGAGAGAATTAAAAGGAGAAATATACATTTATAGTTGCAGATTTCAAAACCCTATTTTAAATAAATAATGGAACAATAGTAAGAAAACTAACAAAACAAACCCCCCAAAAACAGAAACAAAACAAAACAAAACAAAAGAACTACCAAAACTTGAATAGTACTATCGATCAAGGCACTCTAATTAGCATATATAGAGCACTCCACACAATGACTGGAGAAAACACATACTTTTCAAGCACATGTGGAACATTTCCAGGATAGTCCACATGCTATGCTGTAAAATCTCCGTAAATAAAAAAGATTAGAATTATGGAAAATATATTCTCTGACCACAATAGACTTAAATTAGAAATCTACAACAACAAAAACTGGGGGAAATTCTTGAAAATTTAAAAATTGAACAACACACTAATTAATGGCCTATAGATCAAAAAAGAAATCACAAGGGAATTTAGAAAACTGTTTGAATTGAAGTAACATGAAAGCACAACAGATCAAAATGTATTGAATGCAGCTAAAGCAGTAGTTAGTGGGAAATGTATAGCTTTAAAATCCATAAAAAGAAAAAATTAGTAAACTAGAATTCATGGGAATTTAAAACTTTTGTACTACAAAAGACATCATTAAAAATGAAAAGATAAACCACAGACTGGGAGAAATATTTACCAATCACATCTGATAAAAGAATTCTTGAGGTGACTGGGTGGGTTGGTTGGTTAAATGTCCAACTCTTCTGATTTCAGCTCAGGTCACGATCTCATGGTTTGTGCATGGGTTCACACCCCATGTAGGGCTCTGTGCTGACAGCATGGAACCTTCTTGTGATTCCCTCTCTTCCTGCACTTCCCCTCCCCCTCAAAATAAATAAACAAACATTAAAAAAAAAAAAAGAATTCTTACTCCTCTCTCCTTTTCTCAGTCATTGTGGTGTGTGTGGTTGACTGTTTTTTGCCATATCTTCTCACAAGACGTTCAGGATGGAGTGATTCCTGGCTGAGAAACAAAAGCAGGATCGTCCCATTCTTCAGTGGATTCAGATGAAAACTGGCAATAAAATCAGGTACAATTCCAAGAGGTGGCACTGGAGAAGAACCAAGCTAGATCTATAAGAGATCGCATATGAGGCGGCAAACATATTTATGCTGCATGAAGATTACGTGCTCAGATCCTATCACTCTGTAAACATCACTACTACTTGAAAAATAGATATGTTTTATTGGGGAAATGATTTTTCTCTCTTATATGCTTCTGTACCAGTAGGTTGGCTCAATGATACATATGTGAGACCTTTGTTTTGGGGAAAAAAAGAATTCTTACAAGTCAATAATAAGAACCCAACCCAATTAAAAGTGGACGTAAGATTGAATAGACTTAAATTAAAAGATTCAATACACTTTTTACCAAAGAAAGTACATAAAAGGCAAGTAAAAAGATGCTCAACAACAACATAATCATCAGAGAAATGTAAATAAAGCCATAATACCACTACGTAGACAGCTGAATGGTTGTAATTAAAAAAAAAAAAAAGACGGTACCAAGTTGTCAAGGATGCAGAGAAACTGAGATCCTTGCACATTGCTGGTGGGAATGTAAAATGGTAGGTCCACTTTGGAAACAGTTTGGCAGTGTCTTAAAAAGTTAAACATAAACTTACCATTTGACACAGCAATTTGTTTCTTAGGAATCTACCCAAGATGGATCTACTCAAGGCTGTTTCAGCTGGACTACATGCAACTAGTATTCCAGACAGACTGACAGCTGATCTGCCTGGAGGAGCAGGGGCCTGGTTTTTGGAGTAGAGGCTTGGAGCTGAAATGAGAATTTCAGTAGGATCACTGAGAAGACAATAGAAGATTCACCCCTTTGCTCTACTCTAGCACTGGGAGCTCTACGAAGAGGTAGCCTTTCCCTTTCAGGAGAGCCATCAGGGGGCACTTACGTGGTCTTTCCAGCTTTGGGAGGTCACCAAGCAACACAGCCCAGAGAAGGGTAGGATTCACCCTGAGGAGCACTGCAGGCTGATGAACCACAGAGGGGGCTTGGTGAGGCTTGGCATGAGAAGGAAAGCATCCTCCCAGGAATACCTGAGGGAAGAGAATTTCATAAGCGGCAGCCTCAGGAGTTATGTAGGTGAGGGAATGAACTAGCAAACCCTTGATGTTGATTGTTGATGTATCCTTACTGATACCCAAGGTCACACGAGCTTTAGTGATAAACTGAGTAGAAGAAGATGTAGCCTTTGGCCTTTTCTCTGGTCAATACAGATGGGATTCAGTTTCCTTTCATTGTAGATCTGTTTCAAAACTGATTTCTTCTAAGAAACTTTGCCTGATGCATCTCCCCTCTCTCAAATGCCTCTTATATTCCTGTCTCCTTAGCACCGTTAATTATAGTTTTATGGGAGGGGGGAAATTATCTTAAATTTATTAATATTTTTATTTGATTGAGTTTATTTTTATTTAATTAAGTTGGTTATCCATAGGCCTGTTACCCTATGTACAAACTCTGAGTACACGTCATGCTGTAGCAACATGACCCACGCAAAAAGAAAGGATGGGCTCCAGCAGAGGCTTCAGGATAGAAGGCATGGGCATCACCTCACAGTCACTGACACCCTGTAACTCTAGGTTTTGCAATGTCCTTTGAATGCAATTCACTGAGTTATTTTTCTATTTTTCCTATTTTCCTTTCTCTCCGTGTGGGAGCTATGCATTCATCTGGGAAGAACAGGAAATGGAGGAGAAAGTGACTCAGGTGCCACATGGACATAAGCAGCTTCCTCCTACATGATGAGATGTGAGTGTTTCTACAAGGTATTCCTGTCCCCACAACTGTCACCCCAACTCAGAATTCCAGCAACTGTAGGAATATTTGCTCCTCTAAATTCCTCTAGCTAGCATCCAAAAAAAGGTAAGCTTCCCCAGGGACAGAGCTCTGTGAGGCCAGAGACTTTGTCTTGTGTCCCCTGTGCCTTGAACACTGCCTGGAACAGAGATTTGTTAAAGGCAGGTTTTCTAGTCCAGAAGGGTATGAGTGGCATTCCTCTTCAGGGAGGGGTGTTGAAAGGCTCCATTGAAAGGGGAGGCGGTCTCACCTCCAACGTCCTAAAGAGCAACCAAGACCTCAGTCTAAAGAAATAGTCTTTTTTTATTCAGCACAACTGTGAGACAGAAAATGCTGGCTAGTTAAAGGTCTTGATTAATAGAGACTTTATGAGCCACCTGGTACAATGGTTCATCAGTTTTGGAAGGGTTAATACACACTCAACAGGGGCGCCTGGGTGGCTTAGTCGGTTAAGCGGCTAAGCGTCCGACTTTCGCTTAGGTCATGATCTCGCGGTTCGTGGGTTTGAGCCCCGCGTCGGGCTCTGTGCTGACTGCCAGCTCAGAGCCTGGAGCCTATTTCAGAGTCTGTATCTCCCTCTCTCTCTGACCCTCCCCTGCTCACACTGTCTCTTTCTCTCTCTCCTAGAAATAAATAAAAATATTTAAAAAAAAATACACACTCAACATTAAAACTCCATCTAACACACTTTCATTTATGTTGATGATGATCGGGGTACTTCAAAGTCTTTGGTTGAAGCAGTGTGGTAATGTGGTAAGAAAGATACAATGGGAAGACTTAATAAAAGGGTGCTGGAAATTGAGGGTGCTGTCTTCAATGAGCCTTTGCAGTCTGTGATATATGGAGAGATGTGATGAAATGCCATGTTTTATAAAGGTTAATTTGGTAATGATGTTCAGGGAAGATTGGACAGGGAAAGGGGCCAAAGCAAGAAGAGCAGCTAGAAGACAGGTGTAGTACCCAAAGCACGAAGTGAGTGTAATGTTAGAGATGATGAGTGAAAAGCAATTTGGAGTCATTTGGTGTCCAAGTATAGGGCACAAAGAGAAGAGAGAGGGGAGAGTGTAGTTGAGGATTTTGAAGCTCGTTTCTTAGCAGTATGACTCTTAGGCCCTTCTAAGAAAGGTCCTTGATTTAGAGGCTCCAAGTCTGGCTAGCCATGTCCCTCCCTATGGATAAGACATTTGTGAGGTCAAGGGAATAAGGCTACCTGAAGACTGTTACCTTCCCACTTTCCAGAATATGGTAGGTACCTGAGAACTGGAATTCACTGTCCAAATTGCCCAGCTCTTATCCTGAGCCTGCACTGGCTTCTCCCCTGGGTCTTTTCTCCCATGAGTCAATGGCATTGCTGCTGTGTGCACCCCTAGGCCTGAGCAGTGGCCAAAATGTAGCTGTGAGTGGGAGGTGCTAGGTGAGTGGGTGGAGCCTGAATTTCCTGGTTGTAGTGTCCCCATGCGTATGTGCATTGTTCTTCATGGTGCAAAATGGAGTCAAGGAAGGTAAGAGACAGGGTAGGCCATGGGCAGAGGCCAGGGCCATCTCTTCAGGATTTTCTACTTCGGCATTGAAATTCTATGAATCTGAGAATTCTAAAAATCTTGGCCTTCCAGGTCATCCTTATCAATATATATTTGTAAGGTAGGAAGATAGACATTTTATCTAGCAGCTTATTGGCATGGTTTTAGCTTTAAAATATTTAGACATATGGTAGACATGTAGACATATGGCTTCCATTTGTACTCTTGCCCTACAACTTTAGATGTGGCCTTGCTTTTTAGCCCAACATGTTCTTTATTTAGGACACTCTGTCTTTGTAGGACACTTCTACAAATCTTCTCTTTTGCTGAGAGTTTACCTATTGGATTGTCCCTTAAAATAACCAGCTCAGTTCTTTTAATTGGCTTGCCAGTTTTTAAATTATTAATTTGTAATTCCTCGTGTATCCTAAATATGGGTCCTCTATCAGACATGTATGTACACACACACACACACACACACACACACACACACCAGACATCATATCCTGTCCTGTAGCTTCCCTTCTGATTTTCTGGATGGTGTCTTTGGATAAATAAAAGTTCTAATTTTTAAGGTTGCCAATTCATCAGCTTTTTCCTTTATTCCTAGAGATTTTTATGTCCTCTTTAAGATCTTTACCTAGTATAAGATTTTCTCTTTTTTTAGATTTTTCTCTCGTTTCCTTTTAAAAACTTTCTTGCCTTACTTTCACACTTAGATCATCAGATCACAATGAATCTGCAACTGTTTTTGTGTGTAGCAGAGGTTAAGATTAATTTTATTTTCCAGGCGCCTGGGTGGCTCAGTCGTTAAGCAGCTGACTTCGGCTCAGGTCATGATCTCACGGGTTGTGGGTTCGAGCCGCCTGTCGGGCTCTGTGCTGACAGCTACCTCAGAGTCTGGAGCCTATTTCAGATTCTGTATCTCCCCCTCTTTCTGACCCTCCTCTGCTCACACTGTTTCTCTCTCTCTCAGAAATAAGTAAACCATTAAAAAAATTTTTTTAATTTTGTTTTCCAAATGTATATCCATTGACCCAGCTTCATTTATTGAAAAGTCCGTCCCTTTTCCCATTGAACTGCAATGTTACCTTTGTTACGAACCAAGTGACTACATCTTATCAATCGATAGCTAGCTAGCTTTCCTTTGGTCTGTTTGTCTCCCTTGTGCCCAAACCATACCTTCTTAATTACTATAGCTTTGTACTTAAATACTATAACCTTTATAGGTCTTGTCATCTGGTATTGTTAAGTCTTCCAACTTTCTTCTTCAAGACTGCTTGTTATTCTCTGACCTTTGCATTTCCGTATACATTTTAGAACTGCCTGGTTCATTTACATTCCGCGGACTTGGGATTATGTCCTGGAACTTTTCATTTTTACCCAGAAAGCGCCCCTTCGGAACAGTAGGGGTGGAAGAGCCGCAACGGGGCGTGCAGCAGGGGATCCTCCGCTGGCACCGCCCCCTGGCTGGGACCCGGGGCTCGGGAGCATGTGCCCAGTCTCAGGTCTCACCACTCTGCGCCAAAGCGGCGCTCGCCCCCGCCAGCCCCTGGGCGGACCCCACCAT